>NC_056602.1:1531798-1603656 GCF_018340385.1 Cyprinus carpio | reverse complement strand
CCACAGAAATGTACTTAATTCAGGGAAATGTGTATATATACAGCCTACATTACAATGAAACAAAATATTATATCAATTGCCTCTTTTTATTTTCATTTTAACATATAGATCAATTGAATAAAGACCAAAGATTACCTGTTAGATTTACCTAAAATGAATGATATTTTGTTTAACCACTAAAGAGACATCAGAGCCAGCGGCAAATGTCATAAGGACTAGCCGAGTTGAGACTGCTTTAGGCGGATACATGAGACCTGAGCTCCCGCTGATCGCGTGGAGCTGATCGTCTCCGAAATGGGCGAAACACATTTTTAAAAAGGCGCTGTCTTTATAAATAAACCGCAGATTTGAATTTTAAACAACTACATTCTCACCTGAAATACTTTTCAAACTACATTTCATGAAACAATAACAGTAATATTTTGAAAATTATCCGAATAAATGGTGGTTGAAATCACAATGCTGCGTGAATGCAACCAATCAGCATGCTCAGCACCCAAGTCCCGCCCCCGAAAGTTCCGGACCTTTGAAAAAGTACTACCTCGCTAGCAGGGACTTTCTGAGGGGCATTTTTTTACCCGGAACTTTATTTAGATCCTGGTTCCTGTGGTGGAAACACACCGAGTACCAGCCCAAAGACCCTAGTTCCGTGGGTAAAGTTCCAGCGGTGGAAATGCTTTGGGTTAAGTGATTTAGGGCTGTGCTATCAGGAAGGATGACCGGGTGGGTACAATAAAATCACGCTGTGCCTCTTAAGGCCCTGACAGGGCAAGTAAGTTCAACTCCTGATCATCCTGAGAACCAAACAATATCTCTGGTCTCTGTACGAAATGGAGAGAAACTTGGGAGTCACCAGGCCTGACCTCCTATAGTTCAGGGGCTCACAGAGAGCGCCTGTAGAAGTCTCCTACTCACTCACTTTAACCGATGCTAACTCCACTGCAGAGAGGTTTTCAGTGACCAGAGAATCGTAAGTCGGCAGGCTGGAAGTGGTTCAAAGGGCGGCTCTTTGATGGCCCCTAAGAACCGTTGATAGGACTGTGGGGATCGTGTAGCTCGAGGAAGCCTATGGACCAGGTTGTAGAAAATGAACAACCAAGTTGTTCTTAGCGAGGGAGAACCTGACAAATGTGGACAGCGAGGCCCGATAGCTGCAACATAGACTTTAAGGGTAGAAGGAGTATGGCCCCTATCTATTAAGTCTTGGAGGAAGGACAATATCTGAGATGTGTCACCAGTGAATGGGTCTGCACCCTGGGCTGTGCACCAGGTGGTGAAAACCGACTATTTAAGGCTATAGAGGCACCTTGTTGATGGAGCTCCTGCCTGTAATATGGTATTCATGACGCTTTCTGGGAGGTCTACTGACTCCCGTCAAGAGGCCAAACATGGAGAGCCCACAGCTCGGGTCTGGGGTGCCATATCATTCTGTTCGCTTGAGAGAGGAGTTCCCGTCTCAAGGGGATTGGCCATGGCTCCGCTAGCGACAGCTGCGACAGGTCCGAGAGACATGGTTGGCTCCTCCAAAGAGGGGCTACCAGGAGGACCTTGTGGGCATCCTCCCTGATTCATCTGATGACCTGGGGATCAGAGCGATCAGGGGGAAAGCGTAAAGGAGGAGACTGGGCCAGTCGTGGGCCAGAGTATCCTTGACTTTTGAAAAATAGATTGGGCAATGAAAATTGTCTTCAGAGGCGAAGAGGTCGACCTCTGCCCTCCCAAAGACATCCCAAATCCTTTGAACAGTCTGGGGATGGAGGTGAGGTTGCTCCGGGACAACATGTCTATCCTGTGTTCAGAACTCCCTGCACATGCGCTGCCTTCAATGAGAGCAGGTGGTGCTGTGCCCACTCTAGGACCCTTATTACTAGAGTGAATTGGAGTTTTGAGCTGAGCCCACCTTGGCGATTTATGAAGGACACTACTGTCATGTTGTCCGACCGGACTAGGATGTGGTTCCCTGCCAGGAGTGGTAAGAAAGCGTAGAGAGCTCGACATACAGCCAGCATTTCCAGGCGGTTGATATGGAGCCTGCTTTCTGCACTGGTCCAGACGCAAAAGGTCAGATGGACTTTTTCCTCTGAAACACAAAAATTAAAATTGAAATAAAATTGATATTTTATGTTTTGTGAACCCGTCTCCATTCTGCAGATATTGTTGCTCCTGGGTTGTCCATTGTAAATCACAGAAAGTCTACAAAATATATTGTCTTCCAAAAACTCGGGTCTTTTATTTTTTTATTTTTTTGTCAAGTAATGCATGTGTAGGCCTACTTGCCAAATCCAAAATAGCCTATAAAACACATTCATAGATGGATACTTTTCTGATGTCTGTTTGCGATTTAAAAAAACATAAAGAGATGGTTTAATATATTGGTAATGAATACATTCTATGAGAATTTATATTTCAGGTTTTGACTGCGAATGTCACATCAGTAGTGCTAGAATTGCTCGATAATGGAACTAAGAATGATTAGGCCTACATGATGTCTCGGGACAGTTTCTTATTACTGCAATATATTATATGTATTGCCAAAAACGTCTGCAGCGTTGCCGCGTACAATTAAAACAAAGTGGCATAACTTATAAAATAAGGAAAGTTTTTGTCTCTCTGCCAGACGCGTGTCTCTTTCGGCCAGTTTCTCTGTCTCTCTTGCAAAGGTGCCGGGTCTCTCCTGAGAAAAAACAAAAACCATATTATATTGTATGTAATACTCTGTATGCCTTTGCAGAAATTGCAAAAACCAAACCAAATGAGTATCATGAACCAAACCAAACCAAACCAAACCAATACTTTCATTATTAGTTGCATTTGCAGAAATTGATGAGTATCATGAACCAAACCGGACACGGCAAAGCAAAGCCCTTAATCAGGGCTTCAGTCTGTACATGTAGATGGCAAGCGCATCCTGTTTGTTAGCTCTATTGTGAATAGCACAACCATCATGTGTTGTACACAAAAATAAGGGACACATTTACAGTAAGCAAAATCTGCAAAAAATTATGGCCTTCTGACTTTTTGAAGCTTTCGCATTTGCAGCACTCGTCAGCTTACACTGAGTGCTTGATACACCTAACAGTGCACTTTTAAACTAACACTAAGCGTTCTTTATCTACAGATTTTATTTAAGATGAGATGAGGCAAGCGCATGATCACCTCAGTTTGAATTTAAAAAAATTTAGAAATATAAATAAAAAATTAATTAATAAAGGCCAGATAAAGTTTGAATTTGTGTTAAAAAATGACAGATTAATTAATTGTGGCCAGATTGCTTAAAAAAAGTGTTAAAAAAGGCCAGATAACTCAGCAATCTCAAAATTAGAAGTGCCAACACTCAATAATAAGCCTTTTCAATTGTTTTATTTTTTATGGCATAGCCTGCACATCTCCTTAAATGTAATCTAAACATTCCAAGTTAATATCCTACTTTTTGTATGATTTCTGGTTTTTTATGTGCAGTCTTAGCCTGTTATTCTTGATTTCTCAGAACTTATTTTGTCCAAGGTGTTTTTCTTTTTTATGGTGTGAGTCAGAGTAAATTGCGAAGTGAATAAAGTCTCATGAACGTGCAGCCTTGTAAAGAGGACCAACGGCTGAGGTCAGGATTTTTCATTCAAAAACTTTCATTAGCCTGTAGAGCAAAATGAAAGCCCCTTAATACAACATAAGGAATTTGTGTAGTTTTAATGTTTTTCATAATGACCATAACATACAGTAAGAGCCTTTGTGTAAATTTCTTTCTTTTTTTTTTCTTTTTCTTTTTGATGCGTTAGGCTGCAGCCTAGGCTATACCATATCTTATGTTTTGAAATTAACTTTCTAAACATTTTAGAAATTTTTAATTCATTTTCTAATGATTTTTAAGGATGTTATAATGTTATATTATAATGTTATTGTTGTTTTATTTCATTATTTGATTACCGTTTACAAAACAACTTATAATTCCAGTCAGTTTGCAAACTGTCCCTTTGCGCCACCTGGCGGTAGTTTCGTGAACAACTTTAACACGCAACACTTTCAGTTAACTCCGTGGTCCTGCGGCAGCTGTAATAGGCATTTTGGTTGGCAAACCAAATGGCAAACCAATGGGATGCTACATTTCATTCTTCCCAACATTAAAGCACTTGAATACGACAAGCTCGACTTCATAAATGGGAAATAGGAAATTTCCGATAGCACGTGAAGGCAGCATTATACTCCTTCTTCTGTTCAGTCCTTCGCTAGTTGTTATTATTGTTTGTGTCTACGTGTTGTCTTACCCCAACTTCTAGATTCCTGGTTTTTTTTATTGTGATGACTTTTGGCCATGAATGTAGATTCCTTGTTTTCTCTAGTGATGGAAAACCAAGGCTTTCTGAACCATATGAGGCTTTAATCTGATTTTGGTGGACTACAGTGGATAGTAGTGATGCAAAGTCTGATTCTTTTCTGCTTGTTGCTTCATTTGTTTCTGAATGTTGCTTCTTTTCATCATGTTCTCTATGGGAAATGCAGATGGTAAACAAGACATTTATTTGTATGAACCATCATTCTATTTTAAAAGCTTTTTAAAAAAAAAGAAAAAAAAAAAAACTATACTGAGCAACTAATCAATCTGAGCAGATTTTGTTTGACTAAGAATGTAATTCACAATTTTTGCTAAAGACATGTGTTTTTTTTAGAGAAACTATATTGATCAGCATGCAAATCTCACATCTGTGCACAATGAACTGGAAAAATATTTTCTGACGAGTCTGTTGCCTTCTACTACACAATGTTGGCTTGGTGTTCAAAATGCTGTAGAAGTAAGCTAAGCTGTGTGGCCTAAAGAGACTTATTTGTTTGTCAAGATGAACCAGTTTTTTTGTGAGTTTTTTTTTTTTTGAAGGTTTTAAAAGAGGATTTTTATGTTCCTGACGTCATCAAGCAATAACGTCTCTACGCATTTCTTTTCTAACAACTCAGTGCTGTGTTGTATCAATAAAACATTCAAATAAAGTCATTTGTGTCAACGCATATTGAAACATTCAAATAAAAAATTATTTTAAAGAAACTTTGATACACACACAGTGCGACTCACTCGTCAGAATCCTCTGTAAACTTCGACAGTTGGTTAAACCGGCTCAATCGGTTCTTTTTGAGTCAGATGTGCTACTTCAGCTGTGCGTCCTGCATCATCAAAAGAACGATTAGTTCAAGAATCGGACATCACTAATGGATAGTTCGGACTTCTGAGTGAATCACTGGTACAACACCCACCCCCTCCACTCTCCAAGAGCTGCACTCATGGAGTGAGCAAAACGGCTGGCAAAATCATTCTGGACCCCTCACACCCAGAACAACTCTTTGAACTGTTGCTACAGAGCTCTTAGCGACAGAACGGCCAGACACAGGACAGTTTCTTCCCTCATGAACACTTGACAATAAGTGTAACACAACTCTATGCATTTAACACAGATTTACATTTCCTTAAATTTGTACATGACACCTGTACATACAAATAGCATATATTGTATATTAAGTATTTTGTTATTTTTTTGTGTATATTGTTATTCCCTACTTCTTTTTAATTATCCGTGTCTTGTCAGTGTCATTCTGCTTGTGGAAGCTTCCATAACCAAAACAAATTCATCATGTGTGTAAACATGCCTGGCAATAAAACTGATTCTGAAATGGTTTAAGTTGAAATACATTTCTTTAAATTGCTTCCATGTAAACCGTTCTCATTATGTAAATACTATTGCCATCGTGGATAAAGGCTGATGAACACTAATTACAAATAAATCGACTGTCAGAAAGTAATTGTAGGTTTTCAAATATTTAATGCAGTAATGTTGAATTCATTTTCTCAATATTTTACGCTACGATAATGGCATATTAATACATTTTGATAAACCAAGTTTTACCTATGCCTGAGAATTGCATTAGTTGCAAAATACCAAATCTTCTTTTTGCATTTACATAGTAAGACAAACATCTCTTAATGCCATTCTACAAACCATATATTCTAACTGTTACACAATTTTGATTAAACACCACAACACACAAGGTTTGCTTTCATGATTTTGAGTTGAGGAGCGTTTCAGTATTGAGAAGAGATTAAGGTTGAGAATGTTTTGTAAAAAGAAGTTCAGAAACTTTAAATGTAGCACAATCAAAGTAACTGCGGAGCAGGATGACTAATGTATGAGCTCACAGGTCTTTAGCACAAACATAGCCCATTGAGGTTGAACAGCTTGCATCATTCCAGCAACGGTCAGCTGTAGAGTGGAAAGGTGAAATCAGTTATTCTGATCAATACAATAGTGTGAGAAAATGAGCCAGTTTTTTACGGTGTTGTGAAATTTTAGGATGGCAGATATTGGCAAGTAAAACACTAGACTGCATTCTTACAGGTCCAGTTGATCTCTCCACAGTTCTCAACATTTAGATTGTTAGGTTCATTAGAGCACCAGTTGCTGTAGTCATATGGAGTTCCATCACTCCACAACCACTGTCCTTCCTAAAGAGCAAAGACAGGGATTAAAAGAGTGCTCTTCTGTACTCGGACACCATAAAGAATGTCATTTAGTTTGGCTTTGAAGTTAAATCATCTTCATTAGAAACATTTCCATCTCGACAAAAACTCTTTAGGCCACACAACTGAACTTACTTCTACAGCATCTTGAACACCAAGCCAACATCGTGTAGTAGAAGAAGGCAACAGACCAATTAGAAAATAGTTTTCCTGTTCATTGTGCACAGATGCGAGATTTGCATGCTGATCAATACAGTTTATCTTTATATTTAAAAAAATAAAATAGATTTGTCAATTACATTGTCATTTTCAAACAAAATCTGCTCTGATTTATTAGTTGCTCAGTATAGTTTATGGAAATGAGAAAGTGTTACTTTTATAAAAAAAAAAACAAAAAAAACAATTGCCTTGTTGTAACGGACACTTTACCTCTGCTGCGATCCAGCTGGTCAACTGAGAGAAGAACTTGTAGCATTGGGCTCCAAAATTTGTCCATACACTCTTGTATATTCTAGGTATATCTTCCACTGAGCCTACATCAGGGTCCTCCCAATCCCAGAATCCCTAGTCTACATGTTAGGATTGTAATATTCTCATTAATTGTACAAATTCTAGCCAATAAAATACTGAACATTTCCCACTATCACTCTCCTTAAAGCTACAAAATGCCAAAGGTTTGGCAGAATAAGTTTTTAAAATAGAATGATGTTTTTATACAAATAAATGTCTCGTTTACCATCTGCATCTCCCATGGAGAACACCATGAAGAGCAGCAACAGACTTCTCAGCATTGCCATGAACTTAAATTAATAAGCAGCAAAAGTGAATCTTCTGCACTCATATACTGCACACATTGTCTTTAAAATACATTAAGAATACAAGTTATTCAGCAGGTCTCTGTGCCAATAACTCACCTTGGTTTTCAGATTGCTGCCTTCAGAACCTTGAGGAAGATTTTGTGGAGTTCCAGAAAAAGCCCTGCTTTTATGCTTTACTTGATGTAAAGTGTGTATAAGTCACCTGAAAAGCACAATGTTATATATATGTGGTTTTCTCTGCGTTAGTGTTGTTCTTTTGACCTAGTTTTCATTAGTTGCCCTGATTATGTCATTCAGTTCACCTGTGTTCCATTTATCAAGTCATTAGTCCCTCGTTTGCGTTAGTGTTTATACTGCTTTTGTTCAGGGTCCCGTTCTACGTACGTCGCTAACTCAGTTAGCTGGATTTGATTCTTGATGATTTGGCATGATCTTGGATAGTTTGATTCTTCGAAGCTCATACCGGTGTTGTTGTCATAGCAACAGGTCCGTAAGCTTAAACCTGCTCGGGAGCATGCTTATTTCATGTAAACAGGATTAGACTGCATTTTTTTAAATACTTAAAATCTGTCCCAGCCACCGTTACTTGGTTACAAGAGCATCCTATTGATCCAGGGACAATAATTTAAAATAATAATAATTAAAAAAATTATTTAAAGATAATATAATAACGTTATGTAGTCTTTAACACAGCCAGTTTTACTCACTGAAAGATGTATTCGTCATAAAATAATTACTTCATAATTGTATTTGAGTCTTACACACATGCTATACAGATAATATAGAGTCGTGCATGAATTTGAGTGATGACAGATATTATGGGAGTAGCTTGATGGAGCACAGAGATGCAGAGACGCTACACAGAAACTGCTACTCAGACGATGTGCGGTGATGTAAACAATGTACAGTGAGGATGAGTTGCATAGCTAGGTTATCTCAAAAAAGTGCAGTGTGCAAAAAATTATTGGGTAACCCTACACTACCAGAGTCTCTAAAGTGCAGTGTGTTTAATGTCCATATTTAGTGGTCTGATAGCATGAGGGAAGAAACTCCTTCTGAGCCTCTCCGTTTTTGCCATCAGACTGCAGAAGTGCCTGCCTGACTGTAGCAGATTAAACAGTGGGTCTCCAGGGTGGGTGGAGTCTTTGAGGATCTTAACAGCCCTAGATTTACATCTCCTGGTGTGGATGTCTTGCAGAGAGGGGAGAGATGTTCTGGAGATGTGCTCAGCGGAGCGCACTGCTCTTTGCAGGGCTTTATGATCCTGGGCTGAGCTGTTTCCATACCACAGTGAAATGCATTAGTCAATAGTAAATAATACAGTCAATATACTTTCTATAGCCCCAGTATAGAACGTTTTCAGGATTCCAGGGGAAACCCCCTGAATTTTCTCAGGAGTCTCAGATGATACAGTCGTTGTCTGGCTTTTTTTTAACTTGAGCTTGAATGTGATTAGTCCAGGTCAGATACTCTGAGATGTGTTCACCAAGATATTTGAAGCTGCTCACTCTCTCCTCTGGGGTCCTGTTAATGATCAGTGGGGTGTAGATCCGCTGCTGCCTCCTCCTGAACTCCACAACCAGCTCCTTGGTTTTGCTGACAGTTTGTTTGGCACCATGATGACAGACTTTCTACCTCATCATTGTTGTTGGAGATGAGGCCCATCACCACTGTATCATCCACAAACTTGATGACAGAAGTGGAGGTGTGAGAGGACACACAGTCATACAGGTCCTTCTCAAAAAATTAGCATATTGTGAAAAAGTTCATTATTTTCCATAATGTAATGATAAAAATTAAACTTTCATATATTTTAGATTCATTACACACCAACTGAAATACTTCAGGTCTTTTATTGTTTTAATACTGATGATTTTGGCATACAGCTCAAGAAAACCCAAAATTCCTATCTCAAAAAATTAGCATATCATGAAAAGGTTCTCTAAACGAGCTATTAACCTAATCATCTGAATCAACTAATTAACTCTAAACACCTGCAAAAGATTCCTGAGGCTTTTAAAAACTCCCAGCCTGGTTCATTACTCAAAACCGCAATCATGGGTAAGACTGCCGACCTGACTGCTGTCCAGAAGGCCATCACTGACACCCTCAAGCGAGAGGGTAAGACACAGAAAGAAATTTCTGAACGAATAGGCTGTTCCCAGAGTGCTGTATCAAGGCACCTCAGTGGGAAGTCTGTGGGAAGGAAAAAAGTGTGGCAAAAAACGCTGCACAACGAGAAGGGGTGACCGGACCCTGAGGAAGATTGTGGAGAAGGACCGATTCCAGACCTTGGGGGACCTGCGGAAGCAGTGGACTGAGTCTGGAGTGGAAACATCCAGAGCCACCGTGCACAGGCGTGTGCTTTTGAACCAGAAACAGCGGCAGAAGCGCCTGACCTGGGCTACAGAGAAGCAGCACTGGACTGTTGCTCCGTGGTCCAAAGTACTTTTTTCGGATGAAAGCAAATTTTGCATGTCATTCGGAAATCAAGGTGCCAGAGTCTGGAGGAAGACTGGGGAGAAGGAAATGCCAAAATGCCTGAAGTCCAGTGTCAAGTACCCACAGTCTGTGATGGTCTGGGGTGCCATGTCAGCTGCTGGTGTTGGTCCACTGTGTTTTATCAAGGGCAGGGTCAATGCAGCTAGCTATCAGGAGATTTTGGAGCACTTCATGCTTCCATCTGCTGAAAAGCTTTATGGAGATTAAGATTTCGTTTTTCAGCACGACCTGGCACCTGCTCACAGTGCCAAAACCACTGGTAAATGGTTTACTGACCATGGTATTACTGTGCTCAATTGGCCTGCCAACTCTCCTGACCTGAACCCCATAGAGAATCTGTGGGATATTGTGAAGAGAAAGTTGAGAGACGCAAGGACCCAACACTCTGGATGAGCTTAAGGCCGCTATCGAAGCATCCTGGGCCTCCATAACACCTCAGCAGTGCCACAGGCTGATTGCCTCCATGCCACGCCGCATTGAAGCAGTCATTTCTGCAAAAGGATTCCCGACCAAGTATTGAGTGCATAACTGAACATAATTATTTGAAGGTTGACTTTTTTTTTTTGTATTAAAAACACTTTTCTTTTATTGGTCGGATTAAATATGCTAATTTGCTGAATAGGAATTTTGGGTTTTCATGAGCTGTATGCCAAAAATCATCAGTATTAAAACAATAAAAGACCTGAAATATTTCAGTTGGTGTGCAATGAATCTAAAATATATGAAAGTTTAATTTTTATCATTACATTATGGAAAATAATGAACTTTTTCACAATATGCTAATTTTTTGAGAAGGACCTGTATGTGTAGATGGAGTAGAGTAACGGGCTCAAAACACATCCTTGTGGGGCTCCTGTGTGTGGGGCTCCTGTACTCAGGGTGATGATGTTGGAGGTGACAAGGATGTGTAACACGAAACACTATTCATACATTTATTTAAAGAGAAGGTCATATGGTATTTTAACATGTCCTAATATTGTGTTTGAGTCCCCTACAACAGGTTTAAAATGCATGTAAGGTCAGAAAACATTGTAATTTTCTCAAAATATACATTTAATTTTAGAAGCATTTGCCAATTATTTTGAAACGATTCATTCCAAGCAAGTTCAGAGCAAACCCCTCCCTTCCATATGCCTACTCTGCTCTGATTGGTCAGCTGGCCAAGCCTGTTGTGTTTGGCACAGAGAGGAGTCCTCGAGCCAGTTAGCCAGCGCTACCACTGACAAAGCATCTTTACATAAAACAGTAATATAGTGCTCCGATCTGTTCTTATAATGACATAAAATACAAAAACACGTATGCAAGTGAATCATGCCCACAGCTAAAGTTTAGCTGCTAAACTGTGAAGCTTTGGTGGATACATTAGCCGAGTGCTAACGTGACTAACTGATGAAACAATACAGTTTGTAAACCAAAATATGTCTACTGTAATGTTTGAAGAACGACAGACAAAAGACGCTCTGTCTTAACTTCTAATCAGAACGCAGAACAGTATCTCAGGAGCACCAGCCTATTGTTTATATTCTAATCAGAACGCAGAACAGTATCTCAGGAGCACCAGCCAATTTCACACAATGATTATAAAGTTCTGTGTGCTTTAATTATTAAATGAAGTAATTAGAACAATGTCAGTATACAATAATCGACACATTCTTAGGAAATAGTGAGTTCACAACGAATTATAAGAACGTTCCCGGTTTACTTAGCTGTAACCTTGTTCCCTGAGAAAGCGAACGAGATGCTGCGCTGCTCAGCGCATTGGGAAACGTCTTGTTCGTGACCAGCTGTGAATAATGTGTGTAACACGTCGATAGAATTGACCCGGCGGTAATATAGCCTCGGTTGATGACGTCATCTGAGCGCGGCCCGCAACGCGGGGCTATAAATAGATAAGCCACAGGTGCATCAACAGGACATTTTGTCTGAAGAGCAGTCCTGGGACATATTTCAGTACGGCAATGCAGCGCAGCATCTCGTTCCGCTTTCTCAGGGAACAAGGTTACAGCTAAGTAACCGGGAACGTTCCCTTTCGAAAGCTTCAGTCGATGCTGCGCTGATTCAGCGCATTGGGAACGAGAATACCCACGCGCCGCCGTGCTTGAAAATGTCTGGACCCCTAAGGTTGTGCATGTGTGCTAACCACACCACAAGAAGGCCTCAGACATTAGCTTGTGATGTAGACTCAAGGACATGAGAGCCCGGAGTAGTAGCATGGACATCCAAACTATAAAATCTTATGAATGTGTGCGGAGAGGACCAACCTGGCCGCATCACAAACCCGTTGTAAGGGGGCACCCCTTGCTAAAGCACTAGAGGAGGCGACCCCCCTTGTGGAGTGATCTCTAAGGGACCTATAATCGGCGAAGCTTGACCGCGCGCCTCATAAGCCAAAGCAATAGCATCCCTGACCCAGTGAGACATGGTCTGGCCTGGTGGCAGCTGCTCCTCTGGTTACCACCACCATAACAGACGAACAGTTGCTCCGACTTACGCCACTGGCTAGTGCGGTGGACGATAAGTCTGAAGAGCTCCCGGACTGGACACAGTCTATAAGATTTCTCCTGCTCCGGCGTTGCGAACGGCGGAGGACAGAAGGCCTCTAGAATGACCGGATGTTACAGCCGAAAACGGAACCTTAGGCAGGTAATCAGGATGAGGATGCAGAATCACTTTCACGCTCCCTGGGGCAAAGTCTAAGCATGATGGTGAGATAGACAGAGCCTGCATTATCCCCCAATCCTCTTCAAAGAAGTTATTGCCATGAGAAAAACCATTTTTAGAGTTAGAAGTCTATCAGACGCTGACTCTAAGGTTCAAAGGGGGGTTTCAACCAGACCCTCGATGAACTATAGCTAAGTCCCAAGCAGGCATCTTGGTCTTTACTGTAGGCCTCAGTCGTCTGGCCCCACCGAAGAAAGCGAGAGAGCAGAGGGTGTCTCCCGTTAAGTGGCATCCCGTCAATCAAGGCGTGGCCAAGCCGAAAGAGCGCCACATAAACCTTAAGAGTAGCAGGGCATGTGCCTGTTGACAACTTCTCTTGCATGAAGTCCAGAACTGAAGCAATATGGCAGTTTGACAGATCTACATTGTGTACCACACAAACCACCTGTCAAAGACACCCCATTACTGGCATAACTCCGTCTGGTGGAGGAAGCCCTAGCACTAAGGATGGTATCAATAACACCCGGCGACAGCCCTGTGTTCCTCAGCTGGTACCCTTCAGGGGCCAAACATGAAGATTCCACAGGTCGGGCCTGGGATGGAATATCGTACCCCCCTGCCTGAGACAGAGGGTCCCTCCTCTCCGGAATCGCCCCAAGGCGAGCCGTCGAGGAGAGATATTATCTCCGAGAAACCATACCCTGTTTGGCCAACGTGGCGCTATCAGCAAGAGGCAAGACCCTTTGTTGGCGAACTCTGGCTAGGACTCCCGGGAGCAGAGAAACTGGAGGAAATGCATACAGGCGCATTCTGGGCCATGTGTGCGCCATCCCATCCAGACCCAGGGGGGCTGGGTGGACTCAGAGAGAAGTAGAGGGGACATTGCGCTGTCTGAAGGGAGGCGAAGAGGTCCACCTCTGCTTCGATAAATTTTTCCCAAATCTGGTCCACTACCTCTGGGTGGAGTTTCCATTCCCCTGTCGGAAGTGTCTGTCTGGACAGTAAATCCGCTCCCCCACATTCAAACGCCCCGGAATGTAAACTGCCCTGAGTGACCAGGAGCTTGTCCTGGGCCCAAAGAAAAATCTGGCCTCGCTATCTTGTTCAGATTGCGTGATGCGCAGACCCCCCTGGTGATTTATATATGATGACTGTTGCTGTGTTGTCCACCCGTACTAGAACATGACGTCTCTCAAATGATGGAGGAAAATATTTCAGAGCCAGAAATACGGCCATCAGCGCTCGAGGCAATTGATGGTGCCCAATTCGGGCTGACGACCCCCCCATTCCCCTTGAGCTGGGTGGCCACCCAAAACTGCTCCCCAGCCCAACAGGGAGGCATCTGTCGTTAGCAGTCTGCGACGACACGGTGCCCTAGAGTGGGAGCCCCAAGGCAAGGAACCGGGGTCTGATCCACAGAGATAGTGTACGAAGCCCGCGGCGCGTCACTTTTATTTGCCTTTGAGGATTGGCTCTCGGATGAAATCCTCTGGCTTTTAGCCACAACTGAAACGGTCCCCTCATGTGTAACAGCCCCAAAGGAATCACCGTGGATGCTGAAGCCATGAAACCTAACATCTTTTGATACTGACGAACAGTGCGATCCTGGCCTAGCCTGACCTTGCTCATGGTCTGCTGAATGGTCTCGATCCGAGCGGGCGACAGTTGTGCCCGCATCGTGATCGAATCCCAAAACGATCCCGAGATAAGGCGTTCTGATCTGAGTCGGACAGAGAACACTCTTCTCGGTGTTGGGGTTCTCAACCCCAGACGAAACTAGATGAGCTAACACGATGTCCCTGTGTTTGGTAGCCATCTCATCGCGATTGCGCTAGTATCAGCCAATCGTCGATATAATTCAAAATGCGAATGCCCGGAGTCGTAATGGAGCCAGCGCTGGCATCCATGCATTTTGTGTACGTGCGGGGTGATAAGGCTAGGCCGAAAGGAAGAACCCGAAACTGGTATGCTTCGCCCCCGAAGGTGAACCTCAGGAAATTTCCTGTGTTGTGGCAAAATCTCTATATGAAAATATGCGTCCTTCAGATCGATCGTGATAAACCAATCGCGAGCCGAATTTGCGACACGACCGTCTTGACGTTGGTTAACATCTTGAACTTGAGTGCTCTGATGGTACGTTTTAAGCCTCGAAGATCCAAGATTGGACGCACTCCCCCACCCTTTTTGGGAACTAGGAAGTATCTGCTGTAATAGCCCGACTCTCTCTGTGGAAGAGGAACATGTTCTATGGCCTCTTTGCCCTGAAGAGTTTGTAGCTCTTGAGACAGTACCTGCATCAGCTCCGGTTTCACGGAAGTGGAAACACACGCCGTTGAAACGTGGAGGATGACGAATAAATTGGATCCTGTATCCTACCCGTACTGTGCTCAATACCCATGCAGAACTGCCTGGCAGAAGTTTCCACGACGCTGCCAGACTCTCTGAGAGTGGTACCAATTTCAATACTTCCTTTTGAGGGGAGTGTTAGATGTTCCGTGTCCAGAATGATGGGCAGGAAGTACTGGAACTTGCTCGTGTTGTCTCTAATATCTCGCTGGAAACCCCCACGCCCCCCCGAGACACCAGAAGCGGCGGGGATGGAGGGTTTTTTGTGAGGGTAACGGGGCGGGGGCGAAAAGCTGCTCGCCTCGCGCGCGCCCCCACCCCCCCGTGAGGGACTACCCCCACCAGCACGGGTGCCATGGCGCGTCAGGACCTCTTCTTCTTATTAATAAAAAGTCCTGAGGTCTGGCTTGGGATGTTGCTGAGCACGGCGAACCTGTCCCCAATCCCTACGAGGGGGAGCAACGGTCTGCCACGTTCTGCTTTTTAACCTCCCTGTTTTTGAAGGACCGGGGCGGACTGGGTGGCTGATGGCCCCTCCCCATTGAGTGCGGCGAGGAAGAAACTGAACGAACGCTTCTTCATGTTCTTTACTTCCCTAAACCTGTCGACGACCGAATTAACTGCGAATCGCCAAACAGGCCAGATGGAGAGATAGGGGAGTCTAAAAGAAACAAACGTTCCTTCTCTTTAATGCCCGTCAAATTAAGCCACAGATGCCTCTCCGTGCTGACTAAAGCTGACATCGACCGGCCAATTGCACGAGCCGTCTGCTTGGTCGCCCGGAGAGACAAATCTGTGGCCCGACGAAGCTCAGCGAATGCTTCCTCGTCGATTGTACTGCCCACACTCAAGTCCTTCAATAGGTCAGCCTGGTATCGTCCTGTAACACTGCCATAGTGTGCAGCGCAGCACCAGCCTGACCTGCAGCTTGATTAAGCTTTACCCACGCAGAGCGTGATGTAATTCTACACAAGGTTTTAGTGGGGAGAGTAGTTTAGTTTCTTCACCGAGGATGCAGAGTCAGGTGAGAGATAGCTCGCAAGCGACTCTTCAACCCGAGGCATCTCCGAATATCCCCGCGATTTTGCATCCACGATTAGTTGAAAAAGTCAACGTCGACGGGCACAAAGATGCGGGGACAGTATATGGTTTTGCTCCATGACTTCGACATCAGCATGGCATGTAGGTCCTCTCGAAAAGGGGGAGAGACTGATGTTGCGGTCTCTCTCTCCTACCACCCGACAGAAAACATATCCTCCAGCTTACTACGTTTGGGGGTCTCTTGGTCGCGTGGCCAGTCAAGCTGCAGCCTGTCCACCGCGCGAGTAACCACCTCGAGCAGCTCCTCGACCGATTTCCTCTCGCGAGAGGAGCGTTCAGAGGCCTGCTCATCGGCCCGAAGACTCAAGAGATATATCTCCTCCTCATGAATCGAAGAAGCACCGGAGCGCGCTTCGAGATCACGAGAGAGGATGCGTGGATCTGGTGACACTGTAAGCGAAAAGGGACGGGCCTGTCGCTCGCGATCGTCACGCAGACCAACCGCACGAGAGCCCTCCGACGAAACAAGGTGGGTGCGGTCTGAAAATAGTTCAGACGAGCAACGAAGCCATCTTCACTGAGAACAGTTCACAATGCTCGAGCACTCACTCGCCCGTCTCTAAAGCCAGAACCGCGTGCTCTTTCCCCCAAACAAACAAAACAGTAATCATGCGTATGCAGCTCATACATAGGAAGAACGAGAGCATGGAGGAACACACACTTACTGTTTCGTTGGGTCATCGTACGAAGATCTGTAGTAGACAAAAAGAATCTTCCTGACGCACACAACTCAATTGAAAATGTACACAACGTATCAATCGTACGTACAGGTTGTGGTTCCGGAGAGCTTGTTAGTCTAAATTAAGAAGATGAGAAGCCAACGAAGATAAAAGGCAAGATTAGAGAAGCAGTCCTTGGTAAAATGACATGCACACAACAAAAGGTTCGAATTGTATTTCTGTGGTATCCTTGAACTCAGCGTCTTCTTAAACATGATGTAAAGACACTAACTAGCGGAAGTATTTGTGGGGCAGGTCAGACTCTGTTTGTATTTCACGGGCAGGCGGGGATTATGCAAATGTGTTACCCAGTGACATACACCAGTAACAGACAAAAGATTCGAAAATATGACGACTCATTAAGGTGATTCAGAACAGACTCTATTCGAAAATAGACAATATCTTTATCATGCACTTTTTTGATTAACAGCTTTGCAGATTGTTTTCATTTAAGGATAGCTACATTATAAACTGCAAAAGAGATATTTTTTTAAAACCATGCAAAACCTGCTCTTTAACACACGTACTTACATTTCCTTGAATTTGTACATACAAATGCCATATATTGTATATTAAGTATTTTTTTCTTGTGTATATTATACAATTTTATTTGAAATACATTTCTTTAAATTGCTTCTATGTAAACCATACTCATTATGTAATGACTATTGCCATTGTGGATAAAGGCCAATGATCATTAATTATAAAGGAATCAACACTCAAAGTAACTTTATTAGTGCTGTTCAAATATTTAATGCAGTAAGGTTGAACACAATTTGTCATTCTTTTCACTGCATTCTCAAGCTAAGATAATGGCAGATCTTAATATTTTGGTGAAACAAATTTCCCTTTCATCCATGTCTGAAAATTGCAATATACTAATTTTCTTTTTGCATCTACAGACATCTCTTAACGCCATTCTAAAAATCATATTCTAACTACGAGACATGATTAAACACCACAACACAAGGTTTGCTTTAATGATTTTATTGATTCGAGGAGCATTTCAGTATTGAAGAGATCAAGGTTGAAAACATTTTGTAAAGAGAAGTTCAGAAACTTTAAACGTAGCACAAAGTAACCACGGAGCAGGATGACTGCGTATGAGCTCACAGGTCTTTAGCACAAACATAGCCCATTGAGGTTGAACAGCTTGCATCATTCCAGCAACGGTCAACTGTAGGGCGGAAAAGTGAAATCAGTCATTCTGATCAATACAATAGTGTGAGAAAATGAGCCAGTTTGGTACTATGTGAAATTCTTACAGGCAGCATACCTGGCATAAAAGCACTTTCCAATTTAGATTGTTAGGTTCATTAGAGCACCAGTTGCTGTAGTCATATGGAGTTCCATCACTCCACAACCACTGTCCTTCCTAAAGAGCAAAGACAGGGATTAAAACACTGCTCTTCTGTACTCGGACACCATAAAGAATGTCATTTAGTTTGGCTTTTGAAGTGGTTATATCAGCTTCATTAAAAACGTTCATCTCAAACAAATTTAGTATCTTTAGGCCACACAACTGAACTTACTTCTACAGCATCTTGAACACCAAGCCAACATCGTGTAGTAGTAGAAGGCAACAGACCAATCAGAAAGTTGTTTTCCAGTTCATTGTGCACAGATGCGACATTTGCATGCTCCTCAATACAGTTTCTCTTTATATATTAAAAAATAAAAAGGATGTCAGTTACATTTTTAGTCATTTTCAAACAAAATCTGCTCTGATTTATTAGTTGCTCAGTATAGTTTATGGAAATGAGAAAGTGTTACTTTTAAAATAAAAAGGATGTCAGTTACTTTTTTGTTATTTTTTATAATTAATTACTCTTCTGCTATGCTGGTAGCCAACTGAGAGAAGAACTTGTAGCATCGAACTCCAAAATTTGTCCATCCATACTGGCATATTCTACCTATATCAACTGTATCCAGTAGGTCTACATATGTTAGTCTTGTAATATACATTACTTGTAAGTATTGTAGTATTTAAATTACTGATTATTTGTAAATATCAGTCTATGTAATGCTGAAAATTTCAATATGTTTGTCATTAAAGGTTTTTAATGTAGAAGGTTTGGGTCTTGTAGTAATAAATGTCTCGTTTACCATCTGCATCTCCCATGGAGAACACCATGAAGAGCAGCAACAGACTTCTCAGCATTGCCATGAACTTGAAAATTAATAAGCAGTGAATGTTCTGCACTCATATACTGCACACGTTATATTCTCAATGTATTTTAAAGACAAAGTTATTCAGCAGGTCTCTGTGCCAAAAACTCACCTTGGTTTTCAGATTGCTGCCTTCAGAACCTTGAGGAAGATTTTGTGGAGTTCCAGAAAAATCCCTGCTTTTCTGCTTTATTTGATGTCAAGTGTGTATAAGTCACCAGAAAAGCACAATGTTATATGTCTGTGGTTTTCTGTGTTAGTGTTGTTCTTTTGACCTAGTTTTCATTAGTTGCCCTGATTATGTCATTCAGTTCACCTGTGTTCCATTTATCAAGTCATTAGTCCGTCGTTTGAGTTAGTATTTATAATTTTTTTTTTGTTCCATTTATCAAGTCATTAGTCCGTCGTTTGAGTTAGCTGGATTTGATTCTTCATGATTTGGCATGATCTTGAATTGTGTGATTCTTCGAAGCTCATATCCGGGGTTATCCCAGAGTTGCTGTCATAGCAACAGGTCCGTAAGCTTAAACCTGCTCGGGAGCATGCTTATTTAATGTAAACAGGATTAGACTGCATCTTTGTAAGTACTTAAAATCTGTCCCAGCCACCGTTACTTGGTTACAATGGTATAGGGACAATAATTTAAAATAATAATAATTACAAAATTTAGAGATAATATAATATAATATCGTTATGTAGTCTTTAACACAGCCAGTTTTACTCACTGAAAGATGTAATCATCATAAATAATTGTTTTTCATAATTGTATTCGAGTCTTACACACATGCTATACATTTAATATAGATTTGGAGCGCAGGAGATGCAGATAACATGATATTGACCCTTAAGAAACTTAAATTAATGCTGTCACGTAACAAATCTGTTCAAATATAAAATTAATTTAATTGCTAATTACTACATTGAAATAAAAAATATAAAGTACAACTTAGGCTTGTTGCGATAGTCGGTGTTACTATAATTACACGGTGTTTCCCCACCTACCGGTCATAGCACTTGACCACCGGCACCGTCCCCATCGTGTTGAAGTTTTAGCCTATAGCAATAAAGCACTTAATTCAGTTAGTGACTACGTGCCTTCGTAATTTAGCGTAAGCGGAACGAGCGCCGCAGTAAAAGCAGCAGGTGTCCGATTTCATTTATCATTTGAGGAGAGTGAGGCGAGCTAACTGGCAAAGGATGGCGGAAGATCTGGTTTGGAAGCGAAATGCAAAACTTACCTACTTTGGAAATATTTTGGATTCAAACCAAATGCCAACAGGGAACCTGAAAACGTTAACGAGGCGACCTGTTAAACTTTGCCTGATGAAAGTGGCAGCATCTTGGAGGTAACACTTCGAAGCTTATCACGCACATCTTCAAGCACACCACAAAAATGAAAAGCTGCCAAGATGGGTCCAGCGGCAAAAAATCGACCCACAAAAGCCTGACACACAAACACAGCCTTCGATAAGTGGTGCATTTGCACGCCACCACAAAATGGTAAAAGAGACATGCGACTGGAACACGTGCACTGACGCAGTGACGAATTACATACATGGTGTGCAAAATTTATTCATTTTGCAATAAAGATGTGTGTAATAACAAGCCAGTGTCTTATTGTTTTGTGATTTTATTAAGAATAAATTAACCCATGATTAATTCAAACAAATGCTACTGAATTGCCGCTAATTAAAGTGAAAGTAGCGCAGGAGACGTGTGTGCACGTCTGCACGACCGCATGATTTGGCCACCCGAAATCCCCGACTCGCAACCCCGGTGACACCGGGATTGTTTTTTTTTACAATTCGATTAACCGGTGGAAAAAACTACCGTCACCGCAAAATCCCAAGTACAGATATAAGAAATCGTGAATATAAATAATTGGGAATCATGTAAATTAAAACATTCCATTTATCTATTATAACATTTAGTTTTGTTCGCTTGGCGGTTTCCTTATTAAAGTCCAGAAATTTGTCAAGTTTTTCGTCAGGTGTCTTTTTTAATTATATGATTTCATTACGTTGCTGTCTTGCTGCCATCCAATCGCTGCATTGCTGATCGTGGTTTCGAGTATCGATCGAGGGGCATCCTCCCGCTCTCTCTCGTAGAGCCAACAAGGAAGTGACTAAAACTGTAATTCATCGACTGGCCGCTAGAGGCTGGCTGCGAAAGGGAGTCAGTCCCATAGACTCCCCATGTTAAAATGCCCAACTTTACAGCAGAAAAAAAAAACATGTTTAGAGCCTGGTTCAAAAAATTGTTTTGGTCTATACAACTGTGAGGGGGTGACTTTTTTTTTATTTATTTTTTTTTTATAACTCATCCATTTAAATTATATTAAATTATATTATTTTGCCCATTTTCGATTATCCGGGAGAGTGGCACGGTGATGCGCTGCCAAGATGGCGACGGCCCGCTCTGCACACTTTGAGCTTCAAAAACACTCTTCAGGAGTCTACGGGTGACGTCACGGACACTACGTCCATATTTTTATACAGTCTATGGTATCGATACATAACCCCTTTTAAACCAACCCATGAACGTTCAATTATCTCAGATAACTCAATCGAGCCATACTAACCATCAACAACAGGTGCGTTTGAAGAACAGAATTAGCCAGATCCTGATATTATCTTGGATGTGACATTTCATCTCGGATGTAATAAGCGATGTATGAAGAACGTGCCTCAGTCCTTCACTGGTTATTATTATTGTTTGTGTGTAAAGCCTTCTACACACTGCACGATTTTAGCAATCCTATCCACCTTTTTACTCAACGCAGAAGTAAGCCTATGGGTGAGACTTCCGTTTCATTAGCTGCTATAGGTAAATAATGAGGAGAATAACAATGTGCAGTAAACGATAAAACTGTTTGCAGTACAAACCATTGTTTTTGATGATAGGACACATCAATTGTCAATATCAAGCAGTAAAACAAACCGTTTTGTACATCTAAAAATAGCTGGCTGCAAATGAGACCGGAAGCTTGACCTATAGAATTTACAAATAGCGGCGCCCATTTTTACGTCAGGAAAAAGGTTGATAAGATCATTGCTGGTCACACTGTGAGACATGCATGTAGACTGTACGATCATTACACCTATTGACTCGTAGGCTACGACGCACGTTTCTATAGAAGAGTAAAAGGTCATTAGCATGCGCTAATGGTACACAAAAAGAACATAATGAATCACACTTTAACAGTTGTAGTTTTTATGTGTGCTGAAAAAAAATGGGAGCGGAGAAAGTGGAAGAAATAAGAGCTTGATGTAAGCAGTTTTATGTTTTAGAGCCATGTCGTTTTGAATTCATGTCGTATTTTTACTGGTTGGTCAGTAAATGTGGGTCGTAACTGCAAACACACTGTGCAATGATCATGCTGAGTTTCTGACACTGCCAGAAAATTATCGTAGGCTATCTTTGGTCGCAAGACTGTGACAACGGCCATCTTTGAACCTCTCTCACTGTACGACATAGGACCACCGATTAGGAGCCATGATCACAGAAATCGCCACGATTGTTACACGATTGTTGGATGTGGGAACAGCTATTATTTGACGTGTTTTGTTTCAGGCTTAAGTGCTTTGCCTTCCCACCTCCTAGAGTCCTTGTGTTTTCTCTAGTGATAGAAAACTGAGGCTATCTGAACGGTGTGAGGTTTTCATTAAATTGTGTTGAAAAAACGGTTCATTACTTAAAGCTTTTAAC
Source organism: Cyprinus carpio (assembly GCF_018340385.1). Taxonomy (NCBI): domain Eukaryota; kingdom Metazoa; phylum Chordata; class Actinopteri; order Cypriniformes; family Cyprinidae; genus Cyprinus; species Cyprinus carpio. Next base: position 1,581,136 of record NC_056602.1, on the reverse strand, counting down.
ACAATGTGCATTAGCGACATCTGGTGGTCTAACCCATTCTACTGAATCCCAAATAAGTGTGTACACACACACACACACACACAGACACACACACACACACAACCAAGTCAATGTAAAGTCAAACAAGAGTCATGCAAAGCTTCAAATGTCATCAGTCACGTGGTGTTATCATTTCGATACAAGCATCTGTTCGGTATAGTGTGATACAATAGTGCAAAAATTATTGGTTAACCCTACACTACCAGAGTTTCTAAAGTGCAGTGTGTTTAATGTCCATATTTAGTGGTCTGATAGCATGAGGGAAGAAACTCCTTCTGAACCTCTCCGTTTTTGCCATCAAACTGTGGAAGCATCTACCTGACTGTAGCAGATTAAACAGTGGGTCTCCAGGGTGGGTGGCGTCTTTGAGGATCTTAACAGCCCTAGATTTACATCTCCTGGTGTGGATGTCTTGCAGAGAGGGGAGAGATGTTCTGGAGATGTGCTCAGCGGAGCGCACTGCTCTTTGCAGGGTTTATGATCCTGGGCTGAGCTGTTTCCATACCACGGTGAAATGCAATAGTCAATAGTCAATAATATAGTCAATATACTTTCTATAGCCCCAGTATAGAACGTTTTCAGGATTCCAGGGGAAACCCTGAATTTTCTCAGGAGTCTCAGATGGTACAGTCGTTGTCTGGCTTTTTTTAACTTGAGCTTGAATGTGATTAGTCCAGGTCAGATCCTCTGAGATGTGTTCACCAAGATATTTGAAGCTGCTCACTCTCTCCTCTGGGGTCCTGTTAATGATGAGTGGGGTGTAGATTCGCTGCTGCCTCCTCCTGAACTCCACAACCAGCTCCTTGGTTTTGCTGACAGTTTGTTTGGCACCATGGTGACAGACTTTCTACCTCATCAAGGTAGGCAGCCTCATTGTTGTTGGAGATGAGGCCCATCACCACTGTATCATCCACAAACTTGATGACAGAAGTGGAGGTGTGAGAGGACACACAGTCATATGTGCAGAGGGAGTAGAGTAACGGGCTCAAAACACATCCTTGTGGGGCTCCTGTACTCAGGGTGAGGGTGAGGTGGTCTGACCCACCATGTGAGTACAGGGCCCCACAAGGATGTGTAAATGTAACACTATTCTAATTTAAAGAGGTCAGAAAACATTGTCCCCTACAAAGGTTTTGCATCTAAGGTCAAAAATACATTTTTAATTTTAGAGGCATTTGCCAATTATTTTGAAACGATTCGTTCCAAGCAAGTTCGGAGCAAACCCCTCCCTTTCATATGCCTACTCTGCTCTGATTGGTCAGCTGGCCAAGCCTGTTGTGATTGGCTCAGAGAGGAGTCCTCGAGCCAGTTAGCCAGCACTACCACTGACAAAGCATCTTTACATAAAACAGTAATATAGTGCTCCGATCTGTTCTTATAATAATTACATAAAATACAAAAACACGTATGCAAGTGAATCGTGCCCACAGCTAAAGTTTAGCTGCTAAACTGTGAACACTAGGTGGATACGTTAGCCGAGTGCTAACGTGACTAACTGATGAAACAATACAGTTTGTAAACCAAAGTATGTCTACTGTAATGTTTGAAGAACGACAGACAAAAGACGCTCTGTCTTAACTTCTAATCAGAACGCAGAACAGTATCTCAGGAGCACCACCCTCGTCTCTCCCCCATTAACCCTATAACTGCCGGAGCAGCACAATAAACAGCAATTTCACAATGATTATAAAGTCTGTGTGCTTTAATTATTAAATGAAGTAATTAGAACAATGTCAGTATACAATAATCGACACATTCTTAGGAAATAGTGAGTTCACAACGAATTATAAGAACTGCTTCAGGAAGACAGTAATATCGTGCTTTACCTGGAAACCTAAAGCTGCACTAGGTATACATCACATATTAGCACAAAAAAGTTTTTTGAACACTCAATTGAAAATGTACACAACGTATCAATCGTACTTACAGGTTGTGGTTCGGAGAGCTTGTTAGTCTAAATTAAGAAGATTAGAAGCCAACGAAGATAAAAGCCAAGATTAGAGAAGCAGTTCCTTGGTAAAAATGACATGCACACAACTAAAGGTTCGAATTGTATTTCTGTGGTATCCTTGAACTCAGGGTCTTCTTAAACATGATGTAAAGACACTAACTAGTGGAAGTATTTGTGGGCAAGTCAGACTGTTAGTATTTCACGGGCAGGCGGGGATTATGCAAATGTGTTACCCAGTGACGTACACCGGTAACAGACAAAAGATTCGAAAATATGACGACTCATTAAGGTGATTCAGAACAGACTCTGAGACAATATCTTTATCATGCACTTTTTTGATTAACAGCTTTGCAGATTGTTTTCATTTAAGGATAGCTACATTATAAACTGCAAAAGAGATATTTTTTTATAAAACCATGCAAAACCTGCTCTTTAACACACGTACTTACATTTCCTTGAATTTGTACATACAAATGCCATATATTGTATATTAAGTATTTTTTCTTGTGTATATTATACAATTTTATTTGAAATACATTTCTTTAAATTGCTTCTACATGTAAACCCCTAATCAGTTATCACAGAACTCAAAAATATTTTGTAAACAGATTACACAAAAACTCAATGTAAGTTTATGTTTTCAAATGTTTTGAGTTTACATGAAATAAAAATTACATTTTCAGTTGCCTTAAATTATCTAAATATTATCTTATAAATTGATATTCCTCAACTTATAAATAGGGAGTAATTCACTAAAATGTTCACTATTTTCCAACCCTTATAATGTGGGAAATACACTCAAATGTAACTATAATGTAGTTATCAAAAATCTCTTAACAATACTTGCATATTATTATTCAAACATCATGCAGTATTTATAGTCTTTAAGTTTTGCTTTCCATCCTCAACCTAACCACAGGCTCTACTCTTCACCACAACGGTAACACTACAAAAACGTAACATAACAGAAACATATGTAAATCCTAAGATAACACAACATTTAAGTACTAACTTATGTCTCTCTATGTTATTCTTGTGTAAACATACACAAAATAGCACCTAATTTCTACATTTATTTTCCTTGTTGGCTGATGCAATGCATGCTGGGAACTTGAAAATGCAATAACCTCACTACAACAGCATTTTGAGTTTACAGAACTTATTTCAATTAAGTCCAATGAATCTTTCATTATTTTTGAGTGAAATTAACTTTAATTTTTTTATTAATTTCACTGTTGGGTTTTACAGTGTAAATTTTTTTTTTTTTTTTTATTTTTTTTTTTGTTGTGTTTTTTGTAATGAAATGATCATTAAAGGTTTCAACACTCAAAGTAACTTATTAGTGCTGTTCAAATATTTAATGCAGTAAGGTTGAACACAATTTGTCATTCTTTTCACTGCATTCTCAAGCTAAGATAATGGGCAGATTTTAATATTTTGGTGAAAACAAATTTCCCTTTCATCCATGTCTGAAAATTGCAATATACTAATTTTCTTTTTGCATCTACAGACATCTCTTAACGCCATTCTAAAAATCATATTCTAACTACGAGACATGATTAAACACCACAACACAAGGTTTGCTTTAATGATTTTATTGATTCAAGGAGTGTCTCAGTATGGAGAAGAGATTAAGGTTGAGAACGTTTTGTAAAGAGAAGTTCAGAAACTTTAAATGTAGCACAAAGTAACCGTGGAGCAGGATGACTGCGTATGATCTCACAGGTCATTTAGCACAAACATAGCCCATTGAGGTTGAACAGCTTGCATCATTCCAGCAACGGTCAACTGTAGGGCGGAAAAGTGAAATCAGTCATTCTGATCAATACAATAGTGTGAGAAAATGAGCCAGTTTGGTACTGTGAGAAATTCTTACAGCTAAGCTTCTGTAACCAAAACAAATTCATCGTATGTGTCAGCATTACTGGTGTATTTTCAGTTATCGCAGTGTGAAAGGTTCTATCACTCCACAACCACTGTCCTTCCTAAAGAGCAAAAACAGGGAATTAAAAGACTGCTCTTCTGTACTCGGACACCATAAAGAATGTCATTTAGTTTGGCTTTTGAAGTGGTTATATCAGATTCATTAAAAAAAAAAACGTTCCTCTCAAACAAATTTAGTATCTTTAGGCCACACAACTGAACTTACTTCTACAGCATCTTGAACACCAAGCCAACATCGTGTAGTAGTAGAAGGCAACAGACAAATCAGAAAGTTGTTTTCCAGTTCATTGTGCACAGATGCGACATTTGCATGCTCCTCAATACAGTTTCTCTTTATATATTAAAAAATAAAATGGATGTCAGTCAGTTACATTTTTAGTCATTTTCAAACAAAATCTGCTCTGATTTATTAGTTGCTCAGTATAGTTTATGGAAATGAGAAAGTGTTACTTTTTTTTTTTAAAAAAAAAAAAGAAAAAACTCTCGGGGGATTGCCTTGTTGTAAGGGTTACTTTACCTCTGCTGCGATCCAGCTGGTCGACTGAGAGAACCAGGTTTCCGTGAAGAAGATGAACTTGTAGCATCGGCCTCCAAAACTTGTCCATCCAACTGTATCCAGCAGGCCTACATATGTTAGTCTTGTAATATTCACATTACTTGTACAAATACTAGTCAATAAAATATTGATTTTTTTTCCACTACCCTTCTCAGTAAATCTACAAAATGCCAAAGGTTTGGCAGAACAAGTTTTTAAAACACAGAATGATGGTTTATACAAATAAATGTCTCGTTTACCATCTGCATCTCCCATGGAGAACACCATGAAGAGCAGCAAACACACTTCTCAGCATTGCCATTGAACTTAAATTAATAAGCAGCAAAAGTGAATCGTGGGGACTCATATACTGCACACATTGTATTCTTAATGTATTTTAAAGACAAAGTTATTCAGCAGGTCTCTGTACCAAAAACTCACCTTGGTTTTCAGATCGTTGCCTTCAGAACCTTGAGGAAGATTTTGTGGAGTTTTGTGAAGATCCCTGCTTTTCTGCTTTATTTGATGTCAAGTGTGTATAAGTCACCAGAAAAGCACAATGTTATGTGTATGTGGAACAGAAGCTGTTAGTGCAGGTTCTTTTCACCTAGTTTTCATTAGTTGCCCTGATTATGTCATTCAGTTCACCTGTGTTCCATTTATCAAGTCATTAGTCCCTCGTTTGCGTTAGTGTTTTATCTGGCTTTTGTTCAGGGTCCCGTACGGCGCTAGTTCTACGTAAGGTGTTTTGATTCTTGATGATTTGGCATGATCTTGAATTGTTTGGTTCTTCGAAGCTCATCCCAGAGTTGCTGTCATAGCAACAGGTCCGTAAGCTTAAACCTGATCGGGAGCATGCTTTTTTTTAATGTAAACAGGATTAGACTGCATCTTTTGTAAGTACTTAAAAATCTGTCCCAGCCACCGTTACTTGGTTACAAGAGCATCCTACTGATCCAGGGACAATAATTTAAAATAATAATAATTACAAAATTTAGAGATAATATAATAACGTTATGTAGTCTTTAACACAGCCAGTTTTACTCACTACTGTGAGAAAATTCTTACAGGTTCCAGTGATCTCCCACGTTGCTCCGACATTTAGATTGTTAGGTTCATTAAGAGCACAGTTGCTGTAGAAATATGGAGTTCCATCCACTCAATCACCACGGTCCTTCCTAATAGAGCCATAAAACAGGGATTAAAAGACCTGCTCTTCGTACTCGGACACCATAAAGAATGTCATTTAGTTTTGGCTTTTTGAAGTGGTTATATCAGCTTCATTAAAAAACGTTCGTACAAAAATTTGTCAAGTATCTTTAGGCCACAACAACTGAACTTACTTTACAATCTGAACACCAAAGCCAACACGTTGTAGTGTAGTAGAAGGCCAACAGACCAATCAGCCGATGCATTGTTTTCCGTGTGGTTTGTGCAACAGATGCGAGATTTGCATACTGATCAATACAGTTTCTCTCTATATATTAAAAAAATAAATGGATGTCAGTTACATTTTTAGTCATTTTACAAACAAAATCTGCTCTGATTTATTAGTTGCTCAGTATAGTTTATGGAAATGGAAAGTGTTAACTTTGTAAAAAAAAAAAAAAAAAGAGGGATTGCCTTGTCTTGTAACGGACATACCTCTGCTGCGATCCAGCTGGTCGGACTGAGAGAAGAACTTGTAGCATCGGACTCCAAAATTTGTCCATCCATCCTGGCATAGTCTACCTATATCAACTGTATCCAGTAGGTCTACATGTTAGTATTGTAATATACATTACTTGTACAAATACTACTCAATAAAATACTGAACATTTCCCACTATCCCTCTCCATAAAGCTACAAAATGCAAGAGGTTTGGCAGAACAAGTTTTTAAAAATAGAATGTGGTTTATACAAATAAAATGTCTCGTTTACCATCTGCATCTCCCATGGAGAACACGATGAAGAGCAGCAACACACTTCTCAGCATTGCCATGAACTTAAATGAATAAGCAGCAAAAGTGAATCGTGGGGACTCATATACTGCAACATTGTATTCTTAATGTATTTTAAAGACAAAGTTATTCAGCAGGTCTCTGTACCAAAAACTCACCTTGGTTTTCAGATCGTTGCGTTCAGAACCTCGAGGAAGATTTTGTAGAGTTCCACAGAAAAAGCCCAGCTTTTCTGCTTTATTTGATGTCAAGTGTGTATAAGTCCCCAGAAAAGCACAATGTTATGTGTATGTGGTTTTCTCTGTTAGTGTCTGTTCTTTTCACCTAGTTTTCATTAGTTGCCCTGATTATGTCATTCAGTTCACCTGTGTTCCATTTATCAAGTCATTAGTCCCTCGTTTGCGTTAGTGTTTATACTGCTTTTGTTCAGGGTCCCGTTCGGCGCTAACTCAGGTTAGCTGGATTGATTCTTGATGATTTGGCATGATCTTGCATTGTTTGGTTCTTTGAAGCTCATCCAGAGTTGCTCGTCATAGCAACAGGTCCGTAAGCTTAAACCTGCTCGGGAGCATGCTTATTTAATGTAAACAGGATTAGACTGCATCTTTGTAAGTACTTAAAATCTGTCCCAGCCACCGTTACTTGGTTACAAGAGCATCCTACTGATCCAGGGACAATAATTTAAAATAATAATAATTACAAAATTTAGAGATAATATAATATAATATCGTTATGTAGTCTTTAACACAGCCAGTTTTACTCACTGAAAGATGTAATCGTCATAAAATAATTACTTCATAATTGCATTCGAGTCTCTACACACATGCTATACAGATAATAGAGTTGGAGCGCAGGAGATGCAGATAACATTGATATTGACCCTTAAGAAACTTTCATTAATGCTGTCACGTAACAAATCTGTTCAAATATAAAATTCATTTAATTACTAATTACTACATTGAAATAAAAATATAAAGTACAGATATAAGAAATCGTGAATATAAATAATTGGGAATCATGTAAATTAAAACATTCCATTTATCTATTATAACATTTAGTTTTCTTTCAAGGGAACTTTGAACTGCGTCCTCTAGGGGTCGCTATGGGGAACACCTTGTCGTGACCCGTGTCTGAATCATACAAATGAAAAAAAAACAACCAACGAGGTGGCCGGCGACAGCCTCTGACGCCACACTACGGTGTGTGACTATAAAACAGGGCACCGGGAAAACACGTCATTTTCTCTTCTTGTCTTGTACTGACTGTGTTTGTTTGAAGCGTTGCATCTGAAAGAACCGGTAAGAGCGCTCTTTCTCTGTTCTATCATGGCGATTACTAGCAAGCGTTTTAGACATGTATGCATCCGTGTCCGGCATTATTTGACACCCGATGACACACACGATCTTTACTTGATTTGTTTGGTGTAAAGAGCACACGCACGCGAGTCTTTGAGGACGGCAATCTGCGTGCATTGCGAGCGTTTTTTCAAGGAAAAAAGCTCCGCTCTCGTTCGTCTCTCTTTCCGAAAAAGGCAGCCAGGCAGCATCTGCATTCACCCGCGGTTCAGGACTCGCCGCTGCTGAGGCCGGAGGAGAATGAGCTCGTGAGAATTTCAGGTGGATCGGTCTGAATGGTTTAAAAAGGGACTTCCCTTTCGCTTTCGCTCTCAAAATGGCGGCGGACGAGAGAGAGCCTCGGGAGGATGATGTATATCTTTAACACTTTTCTGATACTGAGGTTAGTGCTCTGCTGGGTTTGTGACCAGGAAAAGCAGGAGATATTTGAGGATGGTGAAGAAGCTGAGGCTGAGCCTTCTCAATTGTCCTGCCCTGCGTATGTAGCGCTGTTGGAGTTTATGGATCGCGCCTCGATGAGTGTTATCTTTCCGACCATAGCCCTCCAGCTCAGGTGAGCCTTCCATTTCTGCCTGATCTCCATACAGAGATCGAAAGGAAATGAAAGAGGCCGTTTTCTTTTCTCGCATCCATCGGTTTCCGCATAAGAGTTTTGCCGACATCGAGGCGATGCCACGAAAACGGAAACTATGAGAGGATGCCCCCTGCAGAAAGAGCTTTTCATTCTGCGGGGGAGACATCCTCTCTTAATCTCCCTCCTTGCCATCTAAGCCCTTCAAGCAATGCATCTTGCTTAAATGGCAAGGCATACGCAGCAGCAGGTCAGGCTGTGGCTTTATTACAAAATAAATGCTTCAAGCGATATCAGACTGATCTGCTAAGAGACCTGGATAGAGGCGAAGGCCTTTTTCCTGATCAGGTAGCCGAGCTGCGCCGCACCACAGGCTCTCTCCGGGCTACCAAGCAGGCCGCCTCTGCCAAGCGCAGGACTATGGTGGCCAGTCGTGGTGGCGGAGAGACATCTGTGGTGAACCTGGCAGACATCAGGAAGAAAGAAAGGCTTTCTTCTCGATGCTCAGGTTTCGCCTTTGAACTTTTTCCAGTATTTCCGTTGAGACGGTGATCGAGAAGTTCGGGGAGACGAAGGCGCACTCCGCTGCTTTCAGATCCTTCGTTCCACGAAGGTCCAGTCTGAGCCCGAACAACATAGGGGTCCTGTGCCTGTCTCGATCTGAGGATCAAAGATGGGCACAGAAGGCTAGTGTCGCGACTCGCACTCCTCCCCCACCTGCGGGCAGGGTTAAGAGGAATGGTGGGACATAAGGGGGTAAGCAGAACCTAAGTGATGTGATCCAGACGAGGGCAGTTTCTCGTCTGAGTCAGAGTGATACTGAGGTATCTACTCGTTCCCTTTAGGGATTTTTAACTTCTGCTTTTATCCTCCCCTTCCTAATTCCCCTATCCACCAGCTCTCCACCTGAGCGAGGTTAGGTGGAAAACCTCTAACGCATAACAGTTCCATGCTGGGGGATAATGTTTTTGGCTGGTTCTATGTTCATAGCACACCTTATGATGGTACACGAAAAGGAGGCGCCCTTGAGCGGGGCTCCAGCTCAGGAGGGTGGGAAATAACCCTTTCTGTTAACTTGTGTAAATTGCTGGTGGTTATGTCTACTATAAACATCAGGTGAGTTTCCTTTGCAGTGCTCCACCAGGTTTACAAAAAGCTCGTCAGCACCAGCCAATCCGGCTTCATGTTACCGGTATTAGGCGGTGTGAGATCACAGGTTTCTGCGGGAGCCTCCTTGATCCTCAACCTGGCACAGCACTGCAGGGAATTTCATATGAGCTCCCAGGTCACCCTGAGGGGTTCCTGGACGCTTAGGTGCGGTCGCATCCAGCGGGAAGTGAGGTGGCAGTTACAGAAGGTCTTTCTTGTATATGCTGCCTCAGGTGATGCTCCCCTCGCAGAGGTTTATAAAATTGGAGCTGCCTCCCCCCGACGGTCAGCGCATCTGCAAATTAGGACTTTAGGTACACACGCTGGAGCTCTGTGACTTTCTGAAAACACCAGTCATGTGCACTGTGTGCGCACTTTCTAAAAATCCACGTATTGTAAGTGTGCACGCAAGAACTCTGCCAAAACAATCCTGTATGGTAAGGGTACCCGCTCCGCCCTGTAGACTCTGCGCACTTTCTGATGACCTTGTTGGGGGGGTCCAGTCATGCATTCTAATGTCAGAACACATCAAGTCGATTTTCTCAAATGATATTAGGGGGCGACTTCTCGTGGTTTTAGCAGCACTTTGGCCAAGAAGGGTTGTTGAATGTCTACTCTAGATTCATTCTCAGCAAGTTATTGGGCAAGACCCTCCAGCCTTCCACATATCGCCTGATGACTCTCCTGCCTTTTTGGTCAGCACCATTCCAATCTATGAGCGCTATATCAGAGTGCACGAGAGCCACTTCCAGAGAACAGTCTTCGAGCCCATGATAGTAAGTGTGCTACACTAAAGTCAAAGCACTTCTACATAAACAGTGTGGTCCGTTCGCACGCTCGCGATGACTTATGGAACTTTTATCCTAATATGCGATAAGCTTAAGTACATTTCTGAAAAGCCACGTCATCTGGGAGGAATCGTGCCCCAGCTAAAGGTTTAGATGCTCCACAACTGGTTAACACAGGCAGGTGATACTTTCTAGATCTAGCGTATCCCTATAAAGTAACGCGTCAAGCCTCGTGCCCTTTGGGCCGATGAAAAAATTACAGTTTAGTAACCTTAGCCATTGTATGTGTCTAAATGTTCAAGAAGCCGTCCGACAAAGACGCTCTTTCTTAGATTTCTAAGTGGGTTTAGAATTCGCAGATCCTCAAGTAGTTCAGGATGCCCCAGCCAGAGTTTCGAAGTCCCTGAAATAAAACAGTTACATGGTTCCTGTAGGAACAGACACCGTTCATCCCGCCATGCTCGGAAGCAAGCTTCATTGACGATGGAGGTTTGACTGTATTGGGGGGCCTTTTGGGATGCACCATTCCTCGTCATAGCTGCTCTATCAGAGTTTTTTTATTACTCAACAGTTTAATTATACTAAATCCAGGTTATTTAACCATGGTTTCGAAGACCGTTGGAGAGTGGCCGGCGTCCTGCGCTGCCAGCCAGGTGGACGGCAAGCTTCTGCACACTTTTGAGCTTCAAAAAAGCTCTTCAGGAGTCTACTGGTGACTCAGAGGCTGTCGGACACTCGTCCAGGTTTTATACAGTCGCTATGTAGTATCGGATTCAGGACGATGGTAAAAATCCCCATCAATCGAACGTTAAGGGGCCGAAGGTCTCAGATAATCATCAGCGAGCCATGTTTACACTCAACTTAACAGGTTGCGGTTTGAATGTTTGGTCCAGAAACTGTTAGGCCGATCTTGATATTATTTTATCAGTCATTCACATATTCGGATTTGCCAACGGCTGTATATCGTGCGACCGTATATGAAAGGGGGCAACCGCCCAGTCTCTCTTGAGCACACTTGAGTCCTTTAAAAGCTTTGGTTCATAAAGCTGGAGTGACGTCTACAGGCACTACTAGTATACGATAACAGTCCTAGCCGATCCATGTATAACCAACCCTGAACCAGCATCTCAAAGCTACTCAACGCAGAAGTTCAAAAAAATTAAGGCGGTTGGTGAGTGAGCTTATTTTTTTTTTTTTTTTTTTTTTCAGGGGTATTGTCACGACATTTAGCCCGGATAAAATAATGAGGAGCAAACGAGCCCATGTCGCTGAAATGGTAGAACGTGTTGTTACTTAGTGTTATACACAGTACATGACCATTGGCCTCACGACACTTCAGCATGGCGGCGTGGGTATGTACTCAATTTCCACATTGTCAATAGGTAACGCAGTTCGAAGAACGTGCCGAAACTTGATAAAACGTCGTTTTACGTATGAGAACATGGTTCCCTGAGTAGGGTCTAACGCTACCAATGACAACTGCATCCATATTCTAAGCCACCTGATGCGTTCGGACGCAAGCTTCAGACGTGAAGTGATAAACGGTGAATGACCGTGTTACAAGTGTCATATCAAGCATCACAAACCGTTTTTACTTATAGCGGCGGCACCGGTAGTGACGTCAGAGGCTGTCTGCGGTAACGATCATTGCTGGTTTTTCATGCATGTAGATGTACGATCATTACAACTATTGACTCGTAGGCTACGACGCACGTTTCTATAGAAGAGTAAAAGGTCATTAGCATGCGCTAATGGTACACAAAAAGAACATAATGAATCACACTTTAACAGTTGTAGTTTTTATGTGTGCTGAAAAAAATGGGAGCGGATTCCTTATTAAAGTGGAAGAAATAAGAGCTTGATGTAAGCAGTTTTATGTTTTAGAGCCATGTCGTGTTGAATTCATGTCGTATTTTTTCCGGTTGGTCAGTAAACGTGGGTCATAACTGCAAACACACTGTGCAATGAACATGCTGAATTTCTGACACTGCCAGAAAATTATCGTAGGCTATCTTTAGTCGCAAGACCGTGACAACGGCCATCTTTGAACCTCTCTCACTGTACGACATAGGACCACCGATTAGGAGCCATGATCACAGAAATCCCCACGATTGTTTCATTATGCCAAACTCTGGGACAGCTGAAAATCATGCAGTGTGTCTCGGGCTTAAGTGCTTTGCCTTCCCACCTCCTAGAGTCCTCCTAGAGTCCTTGTGTTTTCTCTAGTGATGGAAAACTGAGGCTATCTGAACGGTGTGAGGTTTTCATTAAATTGTGTTGAAAAACGGTTCATTACTTAAAGCTTTTAACACAATGTGCATTAGCGACATCTGGTGGTCTAACCCATTCTACTGAATCCCAAATAAGTGTGTACACACACACACACACACACACACAACCAAGTCAATGTAAAGTCAAACAAGAGTCATGCAAAGCTTCAAACATCATCAATCACGTGGTGTTGTCATTTCGATACAAGCATCTGTTCGGTATAGTGTGATACAATAGTGCAAAAATTATTGGTTAACCCTACACTACCAGAGTTTCTAAAGTGCAGTGTGTTTAATGTCCATATTTAGTGGTCTGATAGCATGAGGGAAGAAACTCCTTCTGAACCTCTCCGTTTTTGCCATCAGACTGCGGAAGTGCCTGCCTGACTGTAGCAGATTAAACAGTGGGTCTCCAGGGTGGGTGGAGTCTTTGAGGATCTTAACAGCCCTAGATTTACATCTCCTGGTGTGGATGTCTTGCAGAGAGGGGAGAGATGTTCTGGAGATGTGCTCAGCGGAGCGCACTGCTCTTTGCAGGGCTTTATGATCCTGGCCTGAGCTGTTTCCATACCACGGTGAAATGCAATAGTCAATAGTCAATAATGCAGTCAATATACTTTCTATAGCCCCAGTATAGAACGTTTTCAGGATTCCAGGGGAAACCCTGAATTTTCTCAGGAGTCTCAGATGGTACAGTCGTTGTCTGGCTTTTTTTAACTTGAGCTTGAATGTGATTAGTCCAGGTCAGATCCTCTGAGATGTGTTCACCAAGATATTTGAAGCTGCTCACTCTCTCCTCTGGGGGTCCTGTTAATGATGAGTGGGGTGTAGATTCGCTGCTGCCTCCTCCTGAACTCCACAACCAGCTCCTTGGTTTTGCTGACAGTTTGTTTGGCACCATGGTGACAGACTTTCTACCTCATCAAGGTAGGCAGCCTCATTGTTGTTGGAGATGAGGCCCATCACCACTGTATCATCCACAAACTTGATGACAGAAGTGGAGGTGTGAGAGGACACACAGTCATATGTGCAGAGGGAGTAGAGTAACGGGCTCAAAACACATCCTTGTGGGGCTCCTGTACTCAGGGTGATGATGTTGGAGGTGGTTTAAATGCATCTAAGGTCAGAAAACATTGTAATTTTCTCAAAATATACATTTAATTTTAGAGGCATTTGCCAATTATTTTGAAACGATTCGTTCCAAGCAAGTTCGGAGCAAACCCCTCCCTTTCATATGCCTACTCTGCTCTGATTGGTCAGCTGGCCAAGCCTGTTGTGATTGGCACAGAGAGGAGTCCTCGAGCCAGTTAGCCAGCGCTACCACTGACAAAGCATCTTTACATAAAACAGTAATATAGTGCTCCGATCTGTTCTTATAATGACATAAAATACAAAAAACATGTATGCAAGTGAATCATGCCCACAGCTAAAGTTTAGCTGCTAAACTGTAGAGGTGTGCGATACCGCTAGATTTGGTATTGATCCGATACCAAGTAAATACAGGGCCAGTATCGCCGATACCGATACCAATACCGTTACTTTTTAATAATTAAGGTGGATGCGTCTTCAACCTAAATCTAAATGAATTTTCATGACTTTTAATTTGTTTTTGTGATTTGCATTTTGGGTTATTAATCAGTACTACAAAAGTTTTTGTTCAGAAACAACTTTTGGTTACTTCTGTTTTATTTAAATAAACAAAGTTACAAAATGATTACTTCACAAATATAAAAAATGTAAAAACAAATTATCTTTTCAAGTAGCATGTTAACAAAAAATGCTCCTCTTTCTCTCTTCTGCCATTCTCCGCCTCTGACTGACTGCTGTTAGAAATGTGCGGCTGAGCGGCGCGCGCGCCTGACTGCTGGTGGTAGCGCTAGTGGTGAGTCACGTGACGGTACAACACAGGAGAGGGGGAGGAGAGCAGTGTCGAGCACGAGCAGCACTCTTGAGAGCTTGATCTTGTTTGTGACAGCAGCAGCATTTTGACAAACACGGCCAGGTCGCAAAACGAGAGAAACTGAAACTTAAGTATCGATATTTTCACGTTGGTATCGATCAATACCGATACCAACGTTGGTATCGATATTATCGATATTAGTATCGATCTGGCCACCTCTACTAAACTGTGAAGCTTTGGTGGATACATTAGCCGAGTGCTAACGTGACTAACTGATGAAACAATACAGTTTATAAACCAAAATATGTCTACTGTAATGTTTGAAGAACGACGCTCTGTCTTAACTTCTAATCAGAACGCAGAACAGTATCTCAGGAGCACCACCCTCGTCTCTCCCCCATTAACCCTATAACTGGCAGCACAATAAACAGCAATTTCACAATGATTATAAAGTCTGTGTGCTTTAATTATTAAATGAAGTAATTAGAACAATGTCAGTATACAATAATCGACACATTCTTAGGAAATAGTGAGTTCACAACGAATTATAAGAACTGCTTCAGGAAGACAGTAATATCGTGCTTTACCTGGAAACCTAAAGCTGCACTAGGTATACATCACATATTAGCACAAAAAAGTTTTTTGAACACTCAATTGAAAATGTACACAACGTATCAATCGTACGTACAGGTTGTGGTTCGGAGAGCTTGTTAGTCTAAATTAAGAAGATGAGAAGCCAACGAAGATAAAAGGCAAGATTAGAGAAGCAGTCCTTGGTAAAATGACATGCACACAACTAAAGGTTCGAATTGTATTTCTGTGGTATCCTTGAACTCAGGGTCTTCTTAAACATGATGTAAAGACACTAACTAGCGGAAGTATTTGTGGGCAGGTCAGACTCTGTTAGTATTTCGCGGGCAGGCGGGGATTATGCAAATGTGTTACCCAGTGACGTACACCGGTAACAGGCAAAAGATTTGAAAATATGACGACTCATTAAGGTGATTCAGAACAGACTCTCTCTTTTGAGAGACAATATCTTTATCATGCACTTTTTTGATTAACAGCTTTGCAGATTGTTTTAATTTAAGGATTGCTACATTATAAACTGCAAGAGAGATATTTTTCTAAAACCATGAAAAACCTGCTCTTTAACATGCGTACTTACATTTCCTTGAATTTTACATACAAATGCCATATATTGTATATTAAGTATTTTTTCTTGTGTATATTATACAATTTTATTTGAAATACAATTCTTTAAATTGCTTCTATGTAAACCGTTCTCATTATGTAATGACTATTGCCATTGTGGATAAAGGCCAATGATCATTAATTATAAAGGAATCAACACTCAAAGTAACTATTAGTGCTGTTCAAATATTTAATGCAGTAAGGTTGAACAATTTGTCATTCTTTTCACTGCATTCTCAAGCTAAGATAATGGCAGATTTTAATATTTTGGTGAAACAAATTTCCCTTTCATCCATGTCTGAAAATTGCATGTTGCAATATACAGGTCCTTCTAAAAAAATTAGCATATTGTGAAAAAGTTCATTATTTTCCATAATGTAATGATAAAAATTAAACTTTCATATATTTTAGATTCATTGCACACCAACTGAAATATTTCAGGTCTTTTATTGTTTTAATACTGATGATTTTGGCATACAGCTCATGAAAACCCAAAATTCCTATCTCAAAAAATAAGCATATCATGAAAAGGTTCTCTAAACGAGCTAATAACCTAATCATCTGAATCAACTAATTAACTCTAAACACCTGCAAAAGATTCCTGAGGCTTTTTAAAAACTCCCAGCCTGGTTCATTACTCAAAACCACAATCATGGGTAAGACTGCCGACCTGACTGCTGTCCAGAAGGCCATCATTGACACCCTCAAGCGAGAGGGTAAGACACAGAAAGAAATTTCTGAACGAATAGGCTGTACCCAGAGTGCTGTATCAAGGCACCTCAGTGGGAAGTCTGTGGGAAGAAAAAAGTGTGGCAAAAAACGCTGCACAACGAGAAGAGGTGAACGGACCCTGAGGAAGATTGTGGAGAAGGACCGATTCCAGACCTTGGGGGACCTGCGGAAGCAGTGGACTGAGTCTGGAGTAGAAACATCCAGAGCCACCGTGCACAGGCTGTGCTTTTGAACCAGAAACAGCGGCAGAAGCGCCTGACCTGGGCTACAGAGAAGCAGCACTGGACTGTTGCTCAGTGGTCCAAAGTACTTTTTTTCGGATGAAAGCAAATTTTGCATGTCATTCGGAAATCAAGGTGCCAGAGTCTGGAGGAAGACTGGGGATAAGGAAATGCCAAAATGCCTGAAGTCCAGTGTCAAGTACCCACAGTCAGTGATGGTCTGGGGTGCCATGTCAGCTGCTGGTGTTGGTCCACTGTGTTTTATCAAGGGCAGGGTCAATGCAGCTAGCTATCAGGAGATTTTGGAGCACTTCATGCTTCCATCTGCTGAAAAGCTTTATGGAGATGAAGATTTCGTTTTTCAGCACGACCTGGCACCTGCTCACAGTGCCAAAACCACTGGTAAATGGTTTACTGACCATGCTATTACTGTGCTCAATTGGCCTGCCAACTCTCCTGACCTGAACCCCATAGAGAATCTGTGGGATATTGTGAAGAGAAAGTTGAGAGAGACGCAAGACCCAACACTCTGGATGAGCTTAAGGCTGCTATCGAAGCATCCTGGGCCTCCATAACACCTCAGCAGTGCCACAGGCTGATTGCCTCCATGCCACGCCGCATTGAAGCAGTCATTTCTGCAAAAGGATTCCCGAAGTATTGAGTGCATAACTGAACATAATTATTTGAAGGTTGACTTTTTTTGTATTAAAAACACTTTTCTTTTATTGGTCGAATGAAATATGCTAATTTTTTGAGATAGGAATTTTGGGTTTTCATGAGATGTATGCCAAAATCATCAGTATTAAAACAAAAGACCTGAAATATTTCAGTTGGTGTGCAATGAATCTAAAATATATGAAAGTTTCTTTTTTTATCATTACATTATGGAAAATAATGAACTTTTTCACAATATGCTAATTTTTTGAGAACGACCTGTTTTAATTTTCTTTTTGCATCTACAGACATCTCTTGATGCGATTCTACAAATCATTCCAACTATGAGACATGATTAAACACCACAACACAAGGTTTGCTTTAATGATTTTATTGATTCAAGGAGTGTCTCAGTATTAAGAGATTAAGGTTGAGAATGTTTTGTAAAGAGAAGTTCAGAAACTTTAAATGTAGCACAATCAACGTAACCGCGGACCAGGATGACTGCATATCTCACAGTCTTTAGCACAAACATAGCCCATTGAGGTTGAGCAGCTTGCATCATTCCAGCAACGGTCTGCTGTAGGGCGGAAAAGTGAAATCAGTTATTCTGATCAATACAATATTGTGAGAAAATGAGCCAGTTTGGTACTATGTGAAATTCTTACAGCTCCAGTTGATCTCTCCACAGTTCTCGACATTTAGATTGTTAGGTTCATTAGAGCACCAGTTGCTGTAGTCATATGGAGTTCCATCACTCCACAACCACTGTCCTTCCTAAAGGAGCAAAGACAAGGATTAAAAGAGTGCTCTTCTGTACTCGGACACCATAAAGAATGTCATTTAGTTTGTTTTTTGAAGTGGTTATATCAGCTTAATTAAAAACGTTCGTCTCAAACAAATTTAGTATCTTTACTAACTGAACTTACTTCTACAGCATCTTGAACACCAAGCCAACATCGTGTAGTAGTAGAAGGCAACAGACCAATCAGAAAGTTGTTTTCCAGTTCATTGTGCACAGATGCAAGATTTGCATGCTCCTCAATACAGTTTCTCTTTATATATTTAAAAAAAAAATAAAAAAGGATGTCAGTTACATTTTTAGTCATTTTCAAACAAAATCTGCTCTGATTTATTAGTTGCTCAGTATAGTTTATGAAAATGAGAAAGTGTTACTTTAAAAAAAAAAAAAAAAAAAAAAAAAAAAAAAAATAGATAAAAATAAAAAAGTTGCCTTGTTGTAATGGACACTTTACCTCTGCTGTGATCCAGCTGGTCGACTGAGAGAAGAACTTGTAGCATCGGACTCCAAAATTTGTCCATCCATCCTGGCATAGTCTACCTATATCAACTGTATCCAGTAGGTCTACATGTTAGTATTGTAATATTCACATTACTTGTACAAATACTAGTCAATAAAATACTGTACATTTCTCACTACCCTTCTCAGTAAATCTACAAAATGCCAAAGGTTTGGCAGAACAAGTTTTTAAAATATGTTGATCGTATGTTGTAATAAATGTCTCGTTTACCATCTGCATCTCCCATGGAGAACACGATGAAGAGCAGCAACAGACTTCTCAGCATTGCCATGAACTTAAATTAATAAGCAGCAAAAGTGAATCGTCTGCACTCATATACTGCACACATTGTATTCTTAATGTATTTTAAAGACAAAGTTATTCAGCAGGTCTCTGTGCCAAAAACTCACCTTGGTTTTCAGATCGTTGCCTTCAGAACCTTGAGGAAGATTTTGTAGAGTTCCAGAAAAAGCCCTGCTTTTCTGTTTTATTTGATGTCAAGTATGTATGTCACCAGAAAAGCACAATGTTATATGTCTGTGGTTTTTTCTGTGTTAGTGTTGTTCTTTTGACCTAGTTTTCATTAGTTGCCCTGATTATGTTATTCAGTTCACCTGTGTTCCATTTATCAAGTCATTAGTCCCTCGTTTGCGTTAGTGTTTATACTCCTTTTGTTCAGGGTCCCATTTTACGTACGGCGCTAATTCAGTTAGCTGGATTTAATTCTTGATGATTTGGCATGATCTTGAATTATTTGGTTCTTCGAAGCTCATCCCAGAGTTACTGTCATAGCAACAGGTCCTTAAGCTTAAACCTGCTCGGGAGCAGGCTTTTTTCATTTAAACAGGATTAGACTGCATCTTTTTAAGTAGAATTGATACCTATAATCTGTCCCAGCCACCGTTACTTGGTTACAAGAGCATCCTACTGATCCAGGGACAATAATTTAAAATAATAATAATTACAAAATTTAGAGATAATATAATAATGTTATGTAGTCTTTAACACAGCCAGTTTTACTCACTGAAAGATGTAATCGTCATAAAATAATTACTTCATAATTGCATTCGAGTCTTACACACATGCTATACAGATAATATAGAGTTGGAGCGCAGGAGATGCAGATAACATGATATTGACCCTTAAGAAACTTTCATTAATGCTGTCACGTAACAAATCTGTTCAAATATAAAATTAATTTAATTGCTAATTACTACATTGAAATAAAAATGTAAGTACAAATATAAGAAATCGTGAATATAAATAATTGGGAATCATGTAAATTAAAATGAAAACATTCCATTTATCTATTATAACATTTAGTTTTGTTCGCTTGGCGGTTTCCTTATTAAAGTCCAGAAATTTGTCAAGTTTTTCGTCAGGTGTCTTTTTTAATTATATGATTTCATTACGTTGCTGTCTTGCTGCCATCCAGTCGCTGCATTGCTGATCGTGGTTTCGAGTATCGATCGAGGGGCATCCTCCCGCTCTCTCTCATGAAGCCAACAAGGAAGGGACTAAAACTGTAATTCATCGACTGGCCGCTAGAGGCTGGCTGCAAAAGGGTGTCAGTCCCATAGACTCCCCATGTTAAAATGCCCAACTTTACAGCAGAAACAAACATGTTTACAGCCTGGTTCAAAAAATTGTTTTGGTCTATACAACTGTGAGGGGGTGACTTTTTTTTATTTTTTTATAACTCATCCATTTTAATTATATTAAATTATATTATTTTGCCCATTTTCGATTATCCGGGAGAGTGGCACGGTGATGCGCTGCCAAGATGGCGACGGCCCGCTCTGCACACTTTGAGCTTCAAAAACGCTCTTCAGGAGTCTACGGGTGACGTCACGGACACTATGTCCATGTTTTTATACAGTCTATGGTATCGATACATTACCCCTTTTAAACCAACCCATGAACTCGCAATTATCTCAGATAACTCAATCGAGCCATACTAACCATCAACAACAGGTGCGTTTGAAGAACAGAATTAGCCAGATCCTGATTAGCGCGATATTATCTTGGATGTGACATTGCATCTCGGATGTAATAAGCGATGTATGAAGAACGAGCCTCAGTCCTTCACTGGTTATTATTATTGTTTGTGTCTAAAGCCTTCTACACAATGCACGATTTTAGCAATCCTATCCACCTTTTTACTCAACATGGAAGTAAGCCTATGGGTAAGACTTCCGTTTCATTAGCCGCTATAGGTAAATAATGAGGAGAATAACAACGTGCAGTAAACGGTAAAACTGTTTGCAGTACAAACCATTGTTTTCGATGATAGGACACATCAATTGTCAATATCAAGCAGTAAAACAAACCGTTTTGTACATCTAAAAATAGCTGGCTGCAAATGAGACCGGAAGCTTGACCTATAGAATTTACAAATGGCTGCGCCCATTTTTACGTCAGGAAAAAGGTGGATAAGATCATTGCTGGTCACACTGTGTGACATGCATGTAGACTGCACGATCATTACACCTATTTACTCGTAGGCTACGACGCACGTTTCTATAGAAGAGTAAAACGTCATTAGCATGCACTTATGGTAAACAAAAGGAACATAATGAATCACACTTTGACATTTATAGTTTTTATGTGTGCTGAAAAAAAAAGGAGCGGAGAAAGTGGAAGAAATAAGAGCTTGAGGTAAGCGGTTTTATGTTTTAGAGCCATGTCGTGTTGATTTCATGTCGTATTTTTACTGGTTGGTCAGTAAACGTGGGTCATAACTGCAAACACACTGTGCAATGAACATGCTGAATCTCTGACACTGCCAGAAAATTATCGTAGCCTATCTTTGGTTGCAAGATCGTGACAACGGCCATCTTTGAACCTCTCTCACTGTACGACATAGGACCACCGATTAGGAGCCATGATCACAGAAATCCCCACGATTTTTTCACGATTGTTTCACGATGCCAAACTCTGGGACAGCTGAAAATCATGCAGTGTGTCTCGGGCTCAAGTGCTTTGCCTTCCCACCTCCTAGAGTCCTTGTGTTTTCTCTAGTGATGGAAAACGTCTCAGGTTACGAATGTAACCATGGTTCCCTTAGTAGGGAACGAGACACTGCGTCCTCTAGGGGTTGCTATGGGGAACACCTCGTCGTGACCTGTGTCTGAAGCATACATTGAAAAAACACCAACGAGTTGGCCGGCGACAGCCTCTGACGTCACTACCGGCGCGGCTATAAACAGGCTACAGGATAACACGTCATTCACTTCTTCGTCTGAAGCTTGCGGCCGAAGCACGGCAGGGAGCTAGAGGACGCAGTGTCTCATTCCCTACTCAGGGAACCATGGTTACATTCGTAACCTGAGACGTTCCCTTTCAAGGGAACTTCGAACTGCGTCCTCTAGGGGTCGCTATGGGGAACAGTATACCCACGCCGCCATGCTGAGGGGAGTGCAGGCCAGAATCATGGCGAACACTATATTTCCATGGGAGTTGCCCCTGGGACGTTTAGACGGCTGTCTGTGAGAGTACCCCTTACGGCCAAAGGCCTAAGCTACATACCCAACTTAATTGTTAGGGCCTCGGCCCGGGGTAGAGCTTGAAGGCTTGGAATCAGGAAAGATTCCTTTAAAGGGATACGGCTAGGAACCTAGCATTTTATACTAAGTCTTGCCTGTCACACAGGGGTTACCGCTTGCTTCCGCAAAAGCTTGCTGAAGGAGCTATCTCAACAGATCTCCAGTAGCAACACCCTGTTTAGATAGGTATCCGAGGATACATAGGTGGAGTGGCGCCCAAGATGAACGGGGCTTTTACCAACTCAAGAAAGGGAACGAAGCAACCGCGCAAAGCCCTCACCATATAGGATTTTACCAAAGTGGACGCAGTGCAAATACTTAGCGTGCGAACTTACCACAGTGTGGATTTTCAATAAAGTGTGGAAAAGCCTTCACGTGCACACTTACCATAGCATGGATTTTCAAATACTGTTCTAAGGAATCAACTCTCTCGTGGCACTCTGCTTAGAGCAGCTCATAGATGGAATGGTGCATCTCAAAACAGTATGTTTGAGAGTCATCAACTCAATCTGTGGAAATAATGCTGGAGCGCTCTGGGGAAAAACAGTGAAGTGTATAAACGAATACACACTGGCTGAATGGAGCCCAAGGAACCAAGGTCTAATTTTTCAAGAAAGGGAACGAGGCGGAGCGCATAACCCTTACAATACAGGATTTCAGAAAGTGCGCAGAGTCTTGCGTGCACACTTACCAATACGTGGATTTTTAGACAGTGCGCAAAGTGTTCACGTGCACACTGACCACCATGTGGTTTTTAGTAAGTACACAGAGCTTAGCGTGTGTACCTAGAGGTTCCTAAGCATTGCAGAGGCGCTGAACTGCATGGGAGAGGCAAGCTCAAATTTTACAAACCTCTAGCGAGGGGAGCACAACCTGAGGCAGCATATACAAGAAGACTTCTGTAACTGCCACCTCCACTTCCCGCTGGATGCGACAGCACAGCTTAAGCCGCCAGGAGACCCCTCAGGGTGACCTGGCTGGACATCCATGAAATTCCCTACAGTGCTGCTCCAGGCCTGATGATCAAGGAGGCTCCCGCAGAAACCTGTGATCTCAGCCGCCTAATACCGGAACATGAAGCCGGATGGCTGGTGCTGACGAGTGTTTAGTAAACACTGTAACTGAGCACTGCAAAGGAAACTCACAGAGTTTATAAGTAGACACATAACCACCAGCAATTTACACATAAGTATATACAGAAAGGGTTATTTTTATACTCCCACCCTCCTGCGCTGGAGCCCCGCTCAGGGGGTGCCTCCTTTTAGTCCAGACCATCAGTAAGGTGGTTGCTATGAACATAGAACCAGCCAAAAACATTATAGGTCCAGCATAGGAGACTGTTATGCGTTAGAGGTTTCCACCTAACCTCGATCAGGTGGAGAGCTGGTGGTTACAGGGGAATTAGGAAGGGGAGGATAGAAGCAGAATTTAAAAATCCCTAAAGGGAACGAGTAGATACCTCAGTATCACTCTGACTCAGACGAAGAACGCTGCCTCGTCTGGATCACATCCCTTAGGTTCTGCTTACCTCCTTGTGACCCACAATTCCTCTTACCCCTGCCCGCAGGTGGGGGAGGAGCGCGAGTCAAGACACTAGCCTTCTGTGCCCGTCTTTGATCCTCAGATTGAGACAGGCCAGGACCCCTATGTTGTTCGGGCTCAGACCTGGACCTTCGTGGAACGAAGGATCTGAAAGCAGCGGAGTGCGCCTTCGTCTCCCCGAACTTCTCGATCACCGTCTCAACGGAAATACCGAAAAGTTCAGAAGGCGAAACCTGAGCATCGAGAAGAAAGCCTTTTCTTTCTTCCCAATGCCTGCCAGGTTCATCCACAGAAGTCTCTCCGTCACCACCATGGCTGCCATAGTCCTGCGCATGGCAGAGGCGGCCTGCTTGGTAGCCTGGAGAGAGGCCTGTGGTGCGGCGCAGCTCGGCTAGCTGATCAGGAAAAAGGCCTTCGCCTCTATCCAGGTCTCTTAGCAGATCAGTCTGATATGCTTGAAGCACCACCATCGTGTGTAATAAAGCCACAGCCTGACCTGCTGCTGCGTATGCCTTGCCATTTAAGCGAGATGTATTTCTTGAAGGGGCTTACATGGCAAGGAGGGAGATTAAGAGAGGATGTCTCCCCCGCAGAATGAAAGCTCTTTCTACAGGGGGCATCCTCTCATAGCCGTTTTTCGCGCATTGCCTTGATGTCGGCAAAACTCTTATGCCGAAACCAATGGATGCGAGAAGAAAATGGCCTCTTTCATTTCCTTTCGATCTCTGTATGGAGATCAGGCAGAAATGGAAGGCTCACCTGAGCTGGAGGGCTATGGTCGGAAAGATAACGCTCATCGAGGCGCGATCCATAAACTCCAACAGCACTACATACGCAGGGCAGGAGAATTGAGAAGGCTCAGCCTCAGCTTCTTCGCCATTCTCAAATATCTCCTGCTTTTCCTGGGTAAAAAACCCAGCAGAGCACTAACCTCAGTATCAGAAAGTGTTAAAGATATAACATCATCCTCCTGAGGTTCTCTCTCATCCGCCGCCATTATGAGCGCGAAAGGGAAAGTCCCTCTTTAAACCATTCAGACAGATCCACCTGAAATACTCA
Source organism: Cyprinus carpio (assembly GCF_018340385.1). Lineage (NCBI taxonomy): Eukaryota > Metazoa > Chordata > Actinopteri > Cypriniformes > Cyprinidae > Cyprinus > Cyprinus carpio. The sequence goes on along the minus strand of NC_056602.1, from coordinate 1,556,446 downwards.
CAAGCTCATTCTCCTCCGTGCCTCAGCAGCTGCCTTTTTTTTTCCTCGGAAAGAGAGACGAACGAGAGCGGAGCTTTTTCCTTGAAAAAATGCTTGCAATGCACGCAGATTGCCTCCTCAAAGACATCGCGTGCGTGCTCTTTACCCAAACAAATGACGCAAAAATCGTGTGTGTCCTCGGGTGTCAAATAACGCTGACACAGATACACGCATTGTCTAAACGCTTGCTAGTAGTCGCCATGATAGACAGAGAAAGAGCGCTCTTACCGGTTCTTTCAGATGCACGCTTCAAACAAAACGGTCAGTTTCGAAGACGAAGAGGAGAATGACGTGTTATCCTGGTGCCTGTTTATAGTCACGCCGGTAGTGACGTCAGAGGCTGTCGCCGGCCAAATCGTTGGTGTTTTTTCAATGTATGCTTCAGACACGGGTCACGGCGAGGTGTTCCCCATAGCGACCCTTAGAGGATGCAGTTCGAAGTTCCCTTGAAAGGGAACTGAGGCTATCTGAACAGTTTGAGGTTTTCATTAAATTGTGGTGAAAAACGGTTCATTACTTGAAACTTTTAACACATTGTGCATTAGTGACATCTGGTGGTCTAACCCATTCTACTGAATCCCAAATAAGTGTGTACACACACACACACAACCAAGTCAATGTAAAGTCAAACAAGAGTCATGCGAAGCTTCAAACGTCATCATTCACGTGGTGTTGTCATTCTGATACAAGCATCTGTCTGGTATTGTGTGATACAATAGTGCTTGAAAACTGTGTCGGCGCATCAGAGCCTGGGTATCATCCGTCCCATCACTAGCAGAAGCGGCAGTACAGTGATCATTTCGGTGTCGAGTCCATTTTTTTTGCTGCACCTCTAACACTGGATTAAAGCCACAGTGCATTTTTCTTGTTCAAAATAGACACGTGTAAAAACGAAAAGTAACACATTTCAGTATAATAATATCAAATAAGTGTGCTGTCACCACATGACATTCAGTGCTGTGAAAAATTAGGCTTAATAAATGCACAAAAACACCATTGCCAGGCGTTTTTGCCCAAATTTCAAAGCCTTGTTTGATTGATTAAAACTATGTTTTATAGGGGTATTCAATTAAAGTTCAAAAAGGTCCGATATTTCTGTCTGGCCACCAGTAATGCTTCCGAAAAGGAAGAAAGAAGAAAAAAAAAAACCTTAAAATAATATACATGAAAAATATATAGCTATAGAAAAATATATATTGGGTCCTTAGAGCCAAAGGCCAGTGGCTTCTGAAAAATAATCAGTTGAGCCCAATTATGAGGCAGTCATGGCCTAATGCAGTGGTTCTCAATTCCAGTCCTCGCGCCCCCAGCTCTGCACATTTTGCACGTCTCTCTTTGTTAACACACCTGATTCAGATAAGCAGCTCGTTAGAAGTGAGCTCCGTGCATGAACTGTGTTCCCCTTGACATGGTCCCTACACAGTGTTCATTGCTCCCTACTCCCTGAGCAGGAACAATCTGTTGAAGTTTACTTCACTACGGAACATTCATTCATGGATTTGCGCTGTGCAACGTCTTCACACACGGACAAGTGTGACATCATATACCTCTGTAAATAAATACAATTTAAATTCACGTCTCGCACACTTCAATGCACTTTGAATGGAACATATACGTTCACTTCGAACTGGAATCATGGCAAAATATCCTGTGATGTCCACTTTGCAGGGCACTTACGTTCAAATAGAACAAACGTCTGAAGTGATATGAGAGACATACAAAATGTGCAGAGCAAGGGGGCGCGAGGACTGGAATTGAGAACCTCTGACCTAATGGATAGAGAGTCGGACTTGTAACCTGAAGGTCGTGGGTTTTATGGCGTTATTTCCCTGTCAAATGTCGAGAGCGCATTATTGTAGCGCGAAAGTACATTAATATAATGTGCAAGCACGAATCTCTCTGCTCGCGTGCGGAATATAATGTGCCCGAGCACGAATCTCTCTGCTCCCGCGCGCGCTCTCAGATACACGTTGCTCTTGAAAGAATTTTCTCTGGGCTCGCTCAGAGAGTATACCTGCACTTAAAACGTGTTCAGTGCAATCGCGAATCTGGGAAATGTCTGGGAAGAGGGCGATTGGATTATTTTACATATAAATTACCTAGACTGTCAACCACATTGTTCACACTACGTGCCATGCCCATTGAAAGACCGAGCGAGCCCAGAGAAAATTCTTACAAGAGCAACGTGTATCTGAGAGCGCGCGCCCAGTTCCCACGCGCGAGCAGAGAGATTCGGGCAGCGCACATTATATTCCGCGCTCGAGGAGAGAGATTCGCGCTCGGGCACATTATATTAATGTACTTTCGCGCTACAATAATGCGCTCTCGACATTTGACAGGGAAATAACGCCATAGGATTTGGTCTTTAGATTTGTGATTAAGGTAATAGCTTGGGTGTAACCGTTAGATTTGATTCAAGTTTGTGTCATGTGTGTCTCCTTGATAAAAACAGAACATCATACTGGCGAAACTGCAGAAACAGAGCGACAACACTCGACGCTGACAAGCACAAACACTACAGAGGACGGTGACCATTACCCCACACACATCTCCAGCATTCGATATAGAAAGTAAACCACACTCTGTTGGACCTCGTTGGACCAAATGGGTGCAAAGATTCGACAACTATGTTACTGCAATGAACATTAGCGGTGACACGAGACTCAAGGCTCTGCTGTTGCATCTAGCTGGAGAAAAATAACACGATATAAATGACACGCTTGCCGAAGCAAACTCGAATGTTTTGGATTTGTCTTCTCAGCGAGTGGCATATCTGCTGACCCCAAATAAGTGCTGGCAATCCAACATGCCAGTGCTCCAACAAATGTTATTGAAATGCGTGGTCTTCTAGGCATGGCCAACTATTGCTCACGTTTCATCCCTGACTTCGCAACCATAACAGAACTGATAAGGAGGCTCACACGGAAAGGCACACAATGGGAATGGGGTGCTGAACAAGAGTCAGCATATCAGCATCTCAAAGAGCTCCTGACCAGTAACACAGTGATGGCCTACTTTGATCCTAGAAAGGACACCGAGCTCATAGTTGATGGTCTACTGTAGGTGCAATTCTACTTCAGAATCACAACGAACAGCGATCCATCATTGCATATGCCAGCAAGGCTCTCACTGATGTTGAAAGACGTTACAGTCAAACAGAGTGTGAAGCACTGGTGATTGTGTGGAGTTGTGAACACTTTCACTATTACATTTATGGAAATCCATTCACACTGATAACAGATCACAAACCCCTTGAGCTCATCTGGAATAATCCATGCTCCAAAACCACCAGCTCGAATTGAGCATTGGGGACTTAGACTTCAACCATATAATTTCACTGTGAAGTACAGAAAAGACTCAGACAACCCTGCAGACTGTATGTCTTGTCACCCTGTTTCCACACCCACATCATGCAACGCTCGAGCCACGAAAGTAGTGTTTAATCTTTCCTGCTGTCACAGAGAACATGAGTACACATGAGTTAAGAAAGTTGATCCTGATTGGTCCTCTTGTGTGCATCCAAAGTACTTATTGGATCACGGATAGAACATTGTAGAACCAAGTTAGAGTTCGACTTTGTAGATAGAACCGTTTTGTTTTCTAAATAAAAAGTCCTGAAATGTGCTCAACTTAAAAAAAGAATAAAAAAGAATAATGTAAATAAGTCACAGAATAAGAATATGTGAATAACTCAATTTTGACAAAAATGTCAGCTAGAAGCTTATAATTCCAAGGCGACAATTTGCACTGGAAAACAAGACAAAAATACTGATGTAGAACAGCATGAGAATGTCGCTTAAAGCAGTTTTTTTTGGCGGAAGTTTTTATCAGGTTTATCTCACTTCTCGGAACAAATTAGTTTCCAAAAATGATTAAGTTTTATTTTTTTGTTTCACAATCATTCACAACACATCCAAAACACATTTCAGCTTGGCTGATGAGTATAGATTGTGTTGAAGCTTTGAACACACTACTGAGTCATTTAGAACCATTATGAACCGACACAAATGAATCAGTTCATTCATAAACACAAAGAGAGATTCACACACTCAGACATCTGCATGATTCTCTGCTGTATGGACAATGAATTCATCGCATCATGCAAATAAAACCAGTTGAGAATGTTTCATTTGGCCTTTCTGGAACAGAGCGAGGTGTTTCTCCATCAGATGAACTGAATCGCTCAACTGGAGAGTCTGTCAGAGGTGAAGTTTCTTCAGTCGGCTGGAGTGAGTGTGAGTGTGTCAGATGTGACTCGCTCGTTATTTAGACACTTTTTACTTCACCTGCGCTCCAAACCTCCAAACTACAGCAAAACATCTGAGCGAACGTGAAGCAGTTAGTGAGGAGATCAGAGGAGGAACATCAGTCAGAAACGCCTTCAGAGATTCTTACATCCTTCGCATGTCAGGAAGTTCTGCTCCTGGAAAGTTTGTCCCCAAACGCAGCTCATCTGCTCTTTGTTTGCATGTGAAGTTGTAACTTAAGGAACGAAGTTGAAGAATTTATGGCTTATTGCAGTTTATGTGCTGGAAATAATGCTGTAATAGAAACACAATCCCTTCTGATCCAGCACTGATGGCTTGATTTGGTCAGATGGTCAAGCTGAATGTCTTGTGAAGGGCAGCTGTGTGTGTTTTGTGTTTATTGTGCTGTATATCTGAGTGTTATGTCATGTTCTGTGTGTGTCAGGCATGAGGATTCTGGTGAATCTGCTGCTGGACACGCTGCCGATGTTGGGGAACGTGCTGCTGCTGTGCTTCTTCGTCTTCTTCATCTTCGGCATCATCGGTGTGCAGCTCTGGGCTGGACTTCTGCGAAACCGCTGCTATCCGGAGGAGAACTTCACCCTGTGAGTCCCAACTCATCTTCATCCTGATTTAGTCTTAGTCAGGTTTTAGCTGACTAAACTTCTGGGAGTTTTAGTCTATTGAACCACATTTTAGTCAGGCTGCATGGTTAAACGGATAATATCAATTGTTGTATATAATTACAGTGGTGGCCAAAATTGTTAGAACACATGACAGATCTGAAAATATTGACCTTTTTTGCCTCCAAAACATGATTTCATTTCATTTTGAATATTTGACTTTTTTGAATATATTGACTTACTTTTTGCCTCCAAATATGATTTTTTTCCATGTTTTTATCCACTTTTAACTTTAAAGGGGTCATATGATGCGATTTCAATTTTCTCTTTGGAGTGTTACAAGCTCTTGGTGCATAAAGAAGATATGTAAAGTTGCAAAGACTTAAGTCTCAAATTCAAAGAGATATTCTTTATCAAAGTTAAGACTCGTCCACACCCCGCTTAAACAACTCGTTCTAACACACCCCTACATCTCTACGTCACTATGTGGGAAGATTTGAATAACGCCGCCCAGATGTTCAAGCAAGGAAGTAGTATTGTTGTTGCCACCGCCGCCATGTCATATAGACGCTGAGTGTTTCACTGTGAAAGAGAAACTACTTTATTTGGCCTTCCAAAAGAGGACGATATCCGCTTCGTAATGCCTGGAGCTGATCCGTGCTGGTGTCTGAGGAAATACATCAACTTTGCACTGTGGATCGCCAGATCGGCTTTCACTGTAGACAAAGCGGAGTCCAGCCCGGGGTTTTTAGTGTAGGCGGAGTGGAGTCCGGGGTGGGGTCGCCACGTTAAAAATTGGGATTAATGTCAATAATGTATCAGACCTGTTCAACAACTGATGTTTTGTGTGTGATGCTGTTTCATTGAGAAAGTGAAACTACTTTGTTTGGCCTTCCAAAAGAAGAAACCGACTAGAAATCATGTTTATATCACGTTTATAATGGGTTTTATGTTTATGTCTCATCACTCCGGCCGGACAAGGCATCCCAATATGTTAAGGAGTGTAATATTTCCGTCACATGCTTGAGGCATTTGGCCAATCACAACGCGCTGGATAGCTGGCCAATCACAGCACACCTCGCTTTTCAGAGCGATGAGCTTTGTGAAAATCGAGCCGTTTCAGAAGGCGGGGCATAGAGGAGAAACAATAATGTACAGTATGTGGAAAACAATGTGTTTTTTTTAACCTTAAACCACATAAACACATTTCATTACACCAAATAATGTTCCTTTTAGCAGCATCATATGACCCCTTTAATATTTGATATGTCCACCTTTTGCAGCAATTCCAGCAGCACATCCCTCTGGCATAGTGTCAGTATATTTCCTGAGAACTTCAACATTAATGTTATCCCATGCCTTCTGTAACTCAAGCCAAAGTACAATAGATCTGTGCAGTTTATTTTCCAACTCGCCCTGAATTTGTTCGATGGGGTTGAGGTCCGGACTTTGAGAGTCCTGTCCATCATTTTTAGTTCCGGCAATAGTTTGTTTTATGGGAATCATAATGGCCAAAAAAAATGGAAATGGAAATGTATGGGAAAAGAAAAAAAGAAGCCTCTTAAATATGCCAAGTGTTCTAATAATTTTGGCATGTTTGTTAATGCGTTCAGATCATCAGTGCTTTACAGAGAAATTTTGGAGAATTTTTTTTATTTTGTAAACTAAATTATGTCTTGTCTTTTTTAATCAATGATATTGCATATGGATATAGTCACAGTTAGAGTTGAATGATATCAGTGTCATCTCGTCTCATCTTTGTCATAGAACAAAAAGTCATCAACAAATATTTTCCATCATAATTTTCCGTAACGAAGCACAATAGCTTTCATCCCGCTGCTCGTGGTCTGGATCTTTCTTCCTGGTGTCTGATGGATCGTGAGTTTCTGCTGTATATGATTACTCTGTGATCTCCAGCAGTGAACTGCCGTCTCTGAAGGCTCTTCTGGGGTTTGAACCTCAGTGTTGATGCTCGTGCTGATCTTTCTGGTCTTCAGCAGTGTAATCTCAGAGCGTTTATTGAGCCTCAAGAGGGTTGAAGACATTGGTGAAGCTGTCGTGATGTTCCCTCATTAGAGCACACTGCAGATCCCTCACTAGAGTGCACAAAGCGTCCAGCGTTACAGAGCTGCTTCAGAGAAACTGATCATTATTAATGATTGAGGAACAATAACAGAGTCTGTCATCTGTTTGTGTCTCAAGAATAAGTGATTTGGAAGCAATTGCTCATTGACAGTGGGTTAAAAATAAATGGAAAAAAAGCAAAATAGAGTTTCATAGCTTGTAAAAAAATATGTTTGGCTGGTGAATCCTCTTGATTCACTCATGCAATGTAACAAAAGTAGCGACTGATTTTTACTTTGGTATTATTATGTACATCCAAAAGCAACAGATTGTAAAAAGCTATGATATTTTTATTAAAATTGAGGTCAAAACAATTTTTACAAAAGGCATGCACAAATAAAACATTCACAGTAAAATCAATAACATGCATTTAGAAAAATCGATAAGCCTGTCTGTTTTCTAAATGCATGCTATTGATTTTATTGTGAATGATTCATGTGCGCATATATGAATGTTAACTTTATTATCATTCAGCTGTGTTATGATAAATGAAACTATTAGGCATGAAGATATTAAGATTTTATGAACATCAACATCATGATTTTCTGTAAAGCTGCTTTGAAACGGTGTGTGTTGAGAAAAAACACCATGCAGATAAATTTGACTTGACTTTAATGATTCTAAAAATGGTAAAATATGCTTTCATATTTCGTTTTGTTGATGCCGGGGTGAAATGTGAGATTCCCGGTCTCTCTCTGTGGTTCCTCTAATGTTCCTCTGTGTGATGAGTGATGGTGCGCAGCAGGGGCTGCTGGGAGAATTATGGCTCTGACCTTGTTATGTCACATATGTGGCGGCTGTGATAATGGACGGTGTGTGTTTCGGTGCTCAGGAAAGCAGCGTTCACACAGTCTCCAGAATAAACACTTCAGTGTTACTGTGAGGTCAGCCGCACCTGTAGTTCACGACACACATCTGACTCACAGGACCTGATGGAGACTGATGAAGAACATCAATCTAGGATAAACAGATCCTTTGCAGAGCTTCAGAGTCAGCATAAAATGGAAATTCACCCATTTGTTTTCTGAATGCATGTTATAGATCTTATAGTGTAGGATTCATCTGTGCGTATCTTTCATTGTTTGGTGACACTTTACAATAAGGATCTATTTATTCACATCAGTTACATTTATGTATATCAGTACTTTACCAATGCAGAAGAAAAGATCTGTCGATACTGGAATTTCATTGCAACTTTAAAGAAATAGTTGACCCCAAAAAGCATTGCATCAGTGTCTCAGCAATGGATGCTCTGCAGTGAATGGGTGCCGTCAGAATGAGAGTCCAAACAGCTGATAAAAACATCACAATAATACACAAGTAATCCACAGCACTCCAGTCCATCAGTTCACATCTGGAGAAGACAAAAGCTGCATGTCTGTAAAAGATCTTCACTTTTGGATGAAATATTCCTTTAATTCAGCTCTTCAGCTCTATTGTGAGTCTTGTTTGAGACGTCTTTGACAAGAACGTAGTCCATCTTCGTAGTTTTGTGTTCCCACGTTCCCTCCAGTCTCCTGCAGATTTTCTAATCTCCTCTCTCCTATTTTTACACATCTCTGTCCCATCGCTCTTTAGCAGAGCCCACTGAACCCAACACACTGGAGAACAGCAGTTCAGAGCGGCTTTAATAATGACTGACTGTCCTCAGCGACGCTGAAGCTTTGAAACCAGCTGGATTCCAGCAAACAGAACCTGAACCCCGACAGTGCTGAGGAGAAAATCTCTGATAAATACACTAGTGTTCAAAAGTTTGGGATTAGTAGTATTTTGGAATGTTCTAGAAAGGGCTGCATTTATTTGATCAAAAACACACTAAAAAGTGAAATATTATTGCAATTTAAAATAACTGTTTTCTATGTGAATATCTGTTAAAGTGTAATTTATTTCTGTGATGTGCAGCTGTATTTTCAGCATCATTACTCCAGTCTTCAGTGTCACATGATCTGTTATTTATTTCTGTGGTGTTCAGTTTTATTTTTTGTTATATTTTTCTTGTTATTAGTTACGTTGAACACAGTTGTGCTGCACAATATTTTTGTGGAAACTGTGATACATTTTATTTTTTCAGGATTCACAGATGAACAGAAAGTTCAAAAGAACAACATTTATTTGAAACAGAAATCTTCTGTAACATTATAAATGCTTTTACTATCCCTTTTGATCAATTTGATCCATCCTTGATGAATAAAAGTATTAATTAATTTCTAATCTTTTGATGAGTATACAGTATATATATATTTATGCTTACTGGCAAATTCATTTTAGTGGATTTAATGTTCATTTGAACCTGGAAATGACTGAAGTTTCAGGATAGTGACACTAAAAACAAAGAAACGTTATGATGTAAAAGGATGAATATTTTATCTGTAGGTCAGCAGCAAATAACTGATGTTCATTTTGAAGCTCTTTTCATTCATTTACATTTATTCATTTAGCAGATGCTTTTATCCAAAGTGACTCTCAGATGAAACTGTTATTCTGATGATATCATTTGCAATGAATAATTCAGTATTAAATTAGAAAATAATGCTAAATAGCTTTTGTAACATTAGAAATGTCTTTACTGTCACTTTTGGTCAATTGAATGTGCCCTTGCTGAATAAAAATACAAAGTTCTAACTAGCCCATAGTATTGCATGGTAGAGTATATATTCCGTCAGAAGAGCATTGATAGATGAATCAACACCCAGCTTCTCTTTGATAATGTTTGTCCTCTGTAATCTTCTGAAATATCATTTAATTTGCTCTCGGTGTTTGATCTGTGTGTTTGCACTGATGTGCTCTTTAGTTTATTGAAAGCATCTGAATGTCCCTTTTATGATGATAGAGATGAGCACCAGCAAACCTTTGACCCTCTGAGCCGTCTGTGTGTGTTTCTGCACTTCTGGATGTTGGTCTTTATATGTCAGAGATGTACTCTAAATCAGTGTAAACACATATGTGATGAATGTTGTGGCTCTGTTCCAAAACCTAGTGAGCAGCCTATGTAGGGAGCAGCTTTCATTCTCTTAAATCAAATGCTGTTCCAGAAATGACTGCAGTTTGGCCATGGGCAGACAATCCCAAAATGCACTGCAGTGAGCTTGAGAACATTTTTTTTATTTTTTTTTATTTTACACAATATTTGTGTGTGCTTTGTATTTATATGCTTTCATGTTGATAAATTACCAGCATGGTGTTGCTGTAGAGTTTTCGCAAATCACCTATTTTTTAAGGGTCAATGTCAGTTGAATTGCTGCAAAAATTATTTTCTAATCAAAGATATTAAATCATGATTTCTGAAAAATCTATAAAAATGGAACTTGGTTTAAAAAAAAAAAAACGTAAAAAATCTGCTAATGGGGTCAGGAAAATTATGACCATACTGAGAGAGATTTCTTTCTTTTTTTAGAAAGAATACGTATGTAATATCTTATATTGTGCTTTTTAATGGATCCCCTGGTAACAAATTTAGGTTATTAAACCATTAAACAAACATTGTTTTGAAATATTTCTAAAACATTGAAATTATCAACATTAAATAAAGGTAAAATAATCTACTAATTTATATATATTTTTTAATATTCCTATAATATAAAAGCATCCAATTTTCTTGTCTGGAACGTTATTTAACTTTTTTTTTTTTTTTTTTTTTTTTTTGAACTGCTTACACACTAAATGCAAAATGCCTCACATCTCTTGCAAAAATGAAGCACTGCATTCAAAATATCACAAACTCATCTCAACTTTTGTGTCTTACATAGAGAATTGTGTGTTGTGTTTTTTTGAAAGTTTTTTCAGGTGTAAGAGAGAGAGTTTTTGTGTGTTTTTTTGGATTTTTTGTGTGTGTCTGTTGTTTTAGTGTCAGCTTTCAGAAATGATGTGACAAGTAAAGATTTTGTTTTTAAACTGCTGAAAAGAAGAAGAAAATTTCTTAAAACATTCAAGTGCAAATAAAACGTTCCGAGACCTTTATGAGAACATATATCAAATATGCATAATGTTGTAAGAACGTGCAATAAACATTACTTTTAAAATTTTTGTCCTAACATTTATGTAACTTTGAAAAAGGTTGTGAGTGCATTCCCTGTTAGCAGGGTCTTGATTGACAAATGCTTAGATATCTGTACTGAAAAACAAGACAAACATACTAAGAAAGTCATCGTTTGCAGTGTATGAAGGCAGTAAAGTGTCTGATTAGGTTTCGGACACAAATCTATTTCCTCTTTCTCTCAGCTCAACAGGTGTGGCACTCCCTGCCCCGTACTACTCTCCCGATGAGAAGGACGAGAGGCCCTTCATCTGCTCTCTGCCGCAGGATAACGGCATCATGTCGTGCGGTGACGTGCCGGCGCGGCGTGTGGCGGGACACCAGTGCTGTCTGGACGTGGATGATGTCCTGCACCATCAGGCGCTGGGCTTAGTGACCGAGCCCTTTCTCAACGCCAGCGCCGTCGTCCCCGGGCTCTGTGTCAACTGGAACCGATACTACACCCGCTGCCACACCGGACACAGAAACCCACACAAAGGAGCCATCAACTTTGACAACATCGGATACGCCTGGATCGTTATATTTCAGGTATCTGCTGGAGACTCATTTCCACCATTGAACTTGTGAAAACAGTCATCCAGCTGATTGATGTTCTTTGTGTTTAATGTGAACTTAATGGAAGCAAACTTCATTTCCAGAGAACTGTTTGAAGTGTTTTTTTTTTTTTTTTTTTTTTTTCTGCAAATGATGGTGTGTTTAGGTTATTACTCTGGAGGGCTGGGTGGAAATCATGTATTACGTCATGGATGCTCACTCATTCTACAACTTCATCTACTTTATTCTGCTGATTATAGTAAGTACACAAACTCACACCGATTTATGAGTGTGTTCTAAAAGAGCAATATAGAGTGTTTTATCTATCATGCTGATGATTAATTTGATATCGTCATTATTGCTTCAGGCCTGTTTGATGTTCTTTTACTTGTTTATGGATGCATTTATCCTTAATAGATGCATGTAGCCCTATGAAAATTAGCATTTAGTATTCATTCAGCTTAATGTGGGCATCCCATAATAATCCTGCAGATGGTTCTACCTGTTCTGTGTGCAGTGAGACAGGTGTTTGCAATGAGATGGGTTTGTGTTTGCTGTGAAATGAGTGAGTAAGAGTGTTTGCAGTAAGTGTGAGTGAGTGTTTGCAGTGAGATGAGTGAGTATGAGTGTTTGCAGTGTGTGTTTGCAGTGAGTTCAGTGTGTATGAGTGTTTGCAGTGAGATGAGTGAGTGTTTGCTGTAAGTGTGAGTATTTGCAGTGAGTATGAGTGTGTATGAGTGTGTGCAGTTTGCATGAGTGAGTGAGTTTCATTGTTTTGTGGTGAGTTGGTTTTTTATTTGGATTGTGTTTTTGCAGTGAGATGTGTTTGCAGTGAGTTCAGTGAGTATGAGTGTTTGCAGTGTGTGTTTGCAGTGAGTTCAGTGAGTGTTTGCAGTGAGTTCCGTGTGTATGAGTGTTTGCAGTGAGATGTTTGATTTTTTTGTGTGTATTTGAGTTGGGTTTGCTGTAAGTGTGTGAGATGAGTGAGTGTGTTTGCAGTGAGAAGTGTTTGCAGTGAGATGAGTGAGTGTTTGCTGTAAGTGAGTGAGTATTTGCTGTGAGCAGTGAGTTTCAGTGAGTATGAGTGTGTGTTTGCAGTGAGATGTGTTTGCAGTGAGATTGAGTGTTTGCAGTGTGAGTGTTTGCAGTGAGTTCAGTGAGTATGAGTGTTTGCAGTGAGATGAGTGAGTGTTTGCTGTAAGTGTGAGTATTTGCAGTGAGTTCAGTGAGTATGAGTGTTTGCAGTGAGATAAGTGAGTGTTTGCTGTAAGTGTGAGTATTTGCAGTGAGTTCAGTGAGTGTGTTTGCAGTGAGATGTGTTTGCAGTGAGATGAGTGAGTGTTTGCTGTAAGTGTGAGTATTTGCAGTGAGTTCAGTGAGTATGAGTGTTTGCAGTGAGTTCATTGAGTGTCTGCAGTGAGATGTGTTTGCTGTGAGATGAGTGAGTATTTGCAGTGAGATGTGTTTGTTGTGAGATGAGTGAGTGTTTGCAGTGAGATGTGTTTGCTGTGAGATGAGTGAGTATTTGCAGTGAGATGAGTGAGTGTTTGCAGTGAGATGAGTGAGTGTTTGCAGTGAGTTCACTGAGTATCAGTATTTGCAGTGTGTTTGCAGTGAGTGTGAGTGTTTGTTGTGAGTTGAGAGAGTGTTTGCAGTAAGATGAGTGAGTGTTTACAGTGAGATGTTTTAGCAGTGAGACGAGTGCGTGTTTACAGTGAGTTCAGTGAGTATGAGTGTTTGCAGAGAGATGAGTTCATGGGCTGAGTGTATATAGTGAGATGAGCTGAGTGTTTGCAGTGAAGAGTGTTTGTTGTGAGATGAGTGTGTTTGGAGTGAGTTGTGTTTGTGAAAGGTGAAAGTTTTCTTGTTGAGTGAAAGTGAAAAGTTTGCTTGCAGCGAGACAGTTTGGTGTTTGCAGTGAGGACTGTGCTTCTCTCTCTGAATCTTTGCGTAACTCCACAGGTTGGTTCGTTCTTCATGATAAACCTGTGTTTGGTCGTCATAGCGACTCAGTTTTCAGAGACCAAACAGCGCGAGCATCAGCTGATGCAGGAGCAGCGAGCCGCCCGTCTGTCCTCCAGCACGCTGGCCTCGCTGGTCGGACCCAGCGACTGCTACGAGGAGATCTTCCAGCTCGTCTGCCACGTCCTTCGCAAGGGGCGCAGACACACCGCTGCCTTCTTCAGGACACTCTGCTGCAAACCACCAGATCAGGCACAAGAGAAATCAAACATCAACGGAGGAGAGAAGAGCCTCCAACAACATGGTGAGGGGGAGAGGGGGGATTGGATGGAAGGATGAATGAATGGATGCATGCAGCGCTGAGCTCTTCTCTCACTGCACTACAGATGGAGCTGCACCTGACGCCTCAGCAGCCAGTCAGGAGACAGAGGAGGAGGCAGCCGAGGAGAAAGACAGGTGCAAGAAGGTGGAGGTGGCATGTCGGAGGCGGAGCCGAGAGCTTTGGATGGAGATGAGGGTCAAACTGCGGGGCATCGTGGAGAGTAAATACTTCAACAGAGGAATCATGGTGGCCATCCTCATTAACACCATCAGCATGGGCATAGAGCACCATGAGCAGGTCAAACCCACACACACACACACACAAACGCACGCACATACATGCAGGGTTTTTTCTATAGATGTAATGATATTAGTTAAAGCCCAATCTATTAACCTGCTGATATTAAGTGATTTGGCTATCCATGTGTTCTTTCAGTGTTTGAATGAGCTGAAGAACATGAGGTTAAGTTGATGAGAATAGCTGTGTATCATCATTGTTTCCCTTCATTATTTCAGTTAATGATGTGTTTCATGTTCTCATTCTGTGTGTGTGTTCAGCCGGAGGAGCTCACTAATGTTCTGGAAATCTGTAACATCGTCTTCACCAGTATGTTTGCTCTGGAAATGATTCTCAAGCTCACAGCATTCGGGTTCTTTAATTACCTGCGCAATCCGTACAACATCTTTGATGGGATCATCGTAATCATCAGGTAATTACCAGTGAAACACCTAATGCTTTTCTGTTACATTTAAAGTATTTTTAAGGATTTAATACACCTTAAATCTGTGCATACACATGTAGAAGTCTGGGGTTGGTAAGAGTTTGGTAAGAGTTTGTAATGTTTCTGAAAGAAGTCTTTTCTGCTCGGCAAGGCTGCATTTATTTGATCAAAAATACAGTAAACAGTGAAGTATTATTGCAGTTTAAAATAGCTGTTTTCTATGTGTTTATGTTAAAGTGTAATTTATTTCTGTGATGCGCAGCTGTATTTTCAGCATCATTACTCCAGTCTTCAGTGTCACATGATCTTCAGAAATCATTCTAATATGCTGATTTGCTGCTCAAGAAACATTTCTGATTATTATCAATGTTGAACACAGTTGTGCTGCCCATTATTTTTGTGGAAAGCATGATACCCCTTACGAAAAAGAAGTTTATTCAAGTGTGCTATTAGTATACTTCTTTTAAACTAAAAAATAGGAAAGTATGCTTTTAGTTTACTTTTTATGTACTTCTTAGAAATATACTTAAAATAACATTTAAGTATACTTATACTTACAAAAAGTCTAAATATATTTGAGCTATACTTGTGCTCCTAGAATCTGTGTTTTCATTGTTATACGGTAGAGGGCGCTAGTACACATCTTCTGCACAGAATTTTCAAAAAAACACAAGTGAAGAAGAAACAACAGATACTTACATATGTAACACAATTTTCTGACATGAAACAGCATCAAAACTGTAACGTTATGGAATAAAATGTCGACCGATGAAGAAGTAATAATGACAGTCAAGCTTTGGGGTGTTGATCGACTCCATCTATGTTTTGATTATCATTCTGAATCCAATTCGTAGCCTTTTTTCAGCTTTTTGTTCAATGTTATTTCTTTATTTTTTTATGAAACTTACCCACATTAAAGTGTTTTAAAAAAGAATGCATGAAGCTAGAATAAAATGTTTTTGTTTACAAGCAGATACCCTGTTCTTTCTTTGGATGTTTTGTATGTTCAGATATTCATACAACTAAATACATACAAATTAAAACCTAAATAGGGACATAGTAGTATACTTAAAGTATGATGTAAAGTTCACTTAAAGAAAACTTTAGTATACTTGCAGTATAAAACTACTAAACTAGTAGTTTACTGAGACTATACTTCAAAGTGTACAAAGTATTTAATTAGTAACCTATCAGTATACCTATGAGTTCACTTTTTGTATAATTGCAGTACAAACTACAAACATAGAGGTAAACTAGTTGTGTACTCAAAGTTTGCTACTATTATACTTAAAGTATACTTAAAAGTATACTTTTATATTCTAGAAAGTGGGCCAATTTAGTCCCAAGGAGTATTGAAACAGTACACTTACAAGTATACTACTAGAACACTGATATTTGTATACTTGCTACATAAAAAGTATACTTAAAAATATACTTGAACTTTACTTAAGTATACTTAATAAAATAAACTTGAAGTATACTACTTTTTGGTAAGGGACATCTTATTTTTCAGGATTCACAAATGGATAGAACGTTTAAAAGAACAGCATTTATTTGAAATAAATCTTTTTTAACATCTTACACATCTTTACTGTCACTTTTGATCAATTTGATGCATCCTCAATAAATAAAAGTGCAAATCTTACTTCGGCTCAACTCTCAGTCTTAGTTTGTATATCAACAAGCAAACACAATCATGTTTTTATCAACACACTTAAGCTTACCATTAGTTTTGAAAATGCAGCTTTAAAATTAAATTTTACCATGAGATCTGTGTGATAGAAAAATTTCACTGAACTTCAACAAAACAAACTGACTACTTGAATAACAAATGTTTGCACATAAGAATAGAAGTGTGTTCAGTAATGGGCATCCCAATCACAGCGTGTGTGAGATCGTGGGTCAGTCTGACGGCGGTCTCTCGGTGCTCCGCACCTTCCGCTTGCTGCGGGTGCTGAAGCTGGTTCGGTTCATGCCTGCGCTGCGCAGACAGCTGGTGGTTCTGATGAAGACCATGGACAATGTGGCCACATTCTGCATGCTGCTGATGCTCTTCATCTTCATCTTCAGGTGTGTGTGTCAGTTTGAGACCAATGGTACCACACTACTGGAGTATTTTTAAATCACACTTCTCTCTCTGTGTGTGTGTGTAGTATTTTGGGAATGCATATATTTGGCTGCAAGTTCAGTCTGAAGACGGACACTGGAGACACGGTCCCGGACAGAAAGAACTTTGACTCTCTAATGTGGGCGATCGTCACTGTCTTTCAGGTAAAGAGAGAGAGGTGCCCCCCCACCCAACACACACACTTAGTCATTTAGCAGATGCATTTATCCAGAGCGACTTATAAATGATGACAATAGAAGCAATGAAAACCAACAAAAGAGCAATAATAAGCAAGTGCTGTGACAAGTCTCGAGTGCAAGTGTTACAGGGTCAAGTCAACTAATTGATAAAATAGTATCAGAATAGAGAGAGCTAGAGTTAGAGGGTCAAATAAAGATTGAAGAGATGTGTTTTTAGTGGATATTTGAAGATGGCTAAGGACTCAGCTGCTGGGATTGAGCTGAGCAGGTCATTCCACCAGGAGGGAACAGTTAATGTGAAAGTCTGTGAAAGGGAGTTTGTGCCTCTTTGAGATGAACAGTAAAGTGACGTTCACTTGCAGAACACAAGCTTCTAGAGGCACATAAGTCTGAAGTAATGAATTTAGGTAAAGGGGTGCAGAGTCAGTGGTGGTTTTGAAGACAAACATCAATGCCTTGAATTTTATGTGATCAGCTATTGGTAGCCAGCGCAAATTGATGAGCAGAGGTGTGATGTGCATTATTTTCGGCTCATTAAAAATTAATCTTGCAGCCGCATTCTGGATTAATTGTAATGGATTGATAGAACTGCCTGGAAGACCTGCCAAGAGAGCTTGAACAAGGAGTTGTGCAGCATGTTCACACACACACACACACACACACACACACACACACACACACACACACACACACACACACACACACACACACACACACACACACACACACACACACAAATCTCTCCTCTCACGTGTGTGTGTGCAGATCCTGACTCAGGAGGACTGGAACGGGGTCCTGTATAACGGAATGGCCTCCACGTCTCCTCTGGTGGCTCTGTACTTCGTGGCTCTGATGACGTTTGGGAACTACGTGCTGTTCAACCTGCTGGTGGCCATCCTGGTGGAGGGATTTCAGGCTGAAGTGAGTCATTTCAACCACTTCAGTGCTTCATTGATTAGACTGTCTGATTCAGTTTGGTTCCTGGAGCTGCCCATTGATTCTAAACAATGAACCAGAACAGCTGAAATTAATTATTTTAATTTGAATACCTTTTGATAATAATAACTCCTGATTTGTAGATTGAGGCAAAGCGGTTTTTCAGTTTTATTGGTTAATGTTAGTTATTAATGCATTAGCTAAATTGAACCATCAATTAGCAATATTTTTTATGGCATTTATTAAACCTTCTTAATATTAGTCATTGTTGGTTCATGTTAACTCACAGTGCATTAATTAATGTTAACAGATACAGCTATGGCTTAAAAAAAAATTAGTAAATGTAAAAATGTACATTACATTAAGATTAATAAATGCAGTAGAATTGAGTTATTTGATAGTTCAAATTAATGCTTAACTAATGTTAAAAAATGAACCTTATTGTTAAGAATTAATTGAATTTGATTAGTTTTAAATGTTATTTAAATTATTTTTGTTTTTCGTGTTTTTGATCATAATCTTTTTTGCTTGTTTTTTTTTTTTAAGTATATTTTTTGGGCACACTTTAGTTGGGGGACCAGTTCTCACTTTAAACTAACTATTAACTATAACTTTTGCCTCAAAAAACTTATTAAAAGTAAAGGTCTTTGCACACTGGTTCCAAAATTTTTGTGTACGTTTATTAATTAATTTATTTTTTTCGTATTCGTCATCTTTTCCTAACCAAACCTGGTCCGAATTTTTTATGACGGATGAAAGTTTCAGAGGCAGTGTGTAAACGCGATCGACACAATGTGAGGTCATATTTAGTTTTTAGACATAATGTAGTTGTTTCTGTCTGGAATTCAAGCAGTTTCAGGGAGGTTTGTGCAGCTTGTCACGTTCATCTTCACCAGACTCTCTATTTCTGTGAATCTGTAATCTATACATTTAAATTTGTGCTGAAAAAGCACTGTCTCTTTGACTTAGCCAGCTGTTGTTTGAGTGCTGTCCTGTTCTTCATGCTGATGTGAGCCGTGTGTTTCAGGGTGATGCCAATCGCTCGTACTCTGATGATGATGATGATGATGATGATGATAAAGGATCTTCCTCTAATGGAAGTGAACAGCACAAAAACTCGCTCACGTTCTCTGGTATGATCCCTGCACATTCACTCTCATTATAAAACCCGTCAACTATAGTCAGCTCAATGTCATGTTTCATTTGTCATGAATAGATGCAAGCTGGACACAACTTGTATCCATTCAAGTCCACAAATCATTAAAAAACACTGGTTTTCGGACTGAACTGCATCTTTTGCAACAATGTGTCTGACTTGGCTTATTATTAATGTGATGTTGATTTGAACTCATATTCAAATATATGTACAGTGATTCCTGGAAATTATGTAAAGCCAATCTGATTGCAGTTTGGTGTTTTGAGAAAACATTTTTGTGTCCTGTAAACATCACGAGCAATCTGAGCATCTTTTATTGTTTGATCCTGTGGGATTGTTTGACACTTTTGATGGACTGTTAGTCCTCCAGTTTCTGAGTTTCTGAGGCTGTAAAGGGCGAGAAAATCCACAGGGACTCATGAAGGAGACATTAGTGCCATCTCCGGAGAGCTTCACAGCGTGTGTTGATGGCCAGAGATCTGCTCTTGGCTTTGGATGAGTGCTGTTTCTTTCCTCCAGATCCCAAGCTGTCTTCTCTCACTCCTAACGGACATCTGGATCTGGCACCGCTGGCGGAGGAGAAGACCAAGATCGAGTTCTCAGAGGAAAACCACCGGAGCAGAATCATCTGCCTGGGCAGGAGATCCTCATCTCTGGTCAGTCAGTGAAGAAACCGATGTCATCACGCCATGTGTGTGTGTGTGTGGATGTAATGAGTCAAGGAAACATTAGTGCAGATTAATGTTTGGAATTAGAAAATCCCTCAAGCAGAGACTCGTCTGAGTGTGTGTGTTTGCGAGAGACCAAAATTCTCCTGATAATGTGCGACGGACGCTCAGCCAAGGCTTTTGGGGTTTCCATAGCAACCCCTCTTTTAATTGAAGCAGCCGTGTGTATCGAGAGAGACGAGTGTGAGCCGCTTGGGTTAAATATAGTGTGTTGGGCTGTTGTTGTTGAAGTCACATGCCGTCGGGAGATTGTGGTGGGAAAGAGTCTCTGGGAACGTGGTAAAACATGGTAAATCCCGTGAATGTTCAGACAGAAACCGTTTGCACACTGCATACAGAATGAAATGTTTCTTGCTGCATAAATCACTCATCCTAATGAAGTCGAGTCACTGTGTCACTTTATTGACGGTCAGATGTGAACGCTGAGGTTTCGTGAGCATCATGTCAAAATGAGAGCTTGACGCCTGAGAACACAAGTTTCTATGGCAACTGCTTTTGCTGCTCATGCTGCTAAAAATGAGCGAATGCAGTCAGATCGGAAAAACCACGACTGCAATTACCACACACACACGCGACTGCGTGAAGTTAATTAATCCGCAGTGCTTAAAGACTCGTTAGGAGTCAAGGGATGGATTCACGAAACATTCAAGAATAAAATACTTCCTAGCTGGAATTTTCTTATTTTCTTTCTTAAGAAAAAAGTTCCAAAACATACTTCTTAAGAATGCTCTTATATTTTCCTTTAAGATTGTTCAAAGTTTTGAAAAGCCATTTTAAAATTACTACTTAAGTTAGGATAGCCTCATCTTAAATCCCCAGAGGTAAGATGTTGCTTGAATTTAAAATTTTTACAATTTAAAATGAAAATGTTTCAAATTAATTGCATTAAAACACAACATTATAATGCTTAAAGGGTTAATTCACCCAAAAATTAAAATTAGCCTATGTTTTACTCACCATAAAAGCATCCTATGTGTATATGACTTTCTTCTTTCTGACAAATCCAATCAGAGTTATATTGAAAAATTTTCCTTGCTCTTCCAAGCGTTAGAATGGGAGTAGGTGGGTGTTTTGGTTCTACAGTCCAAAAGTAATCAAATAAAGTGTGCACATCCATAGTAAAACATGCCTCACATGGCTCCGGGGGGTCAATAAAGACCTCCTGTAGCAAATCGATGCATTTTTGTAAGAAAAATATCCATATTTAAAATGTTATAAACACTTTTTTTCTCACTTCTGCTGACTGTTGTGGCTCGTTTTATTACGGATTCGCACGCTTTATTTGATGACTTTTAGACCGTTGAACAAAAAACACCCACATACTCCAATTCCTAACGCTTTTCCTAAGGAATTTTTTTTAATATAACTCCGATTGGATTCGTCTGAAAGAAGAAAGTCATATACACCTAGGATGCTTTGAGGGTCAGTAAAACATGGGCTAATTTTCATTTTTGGGTGAACTAACCCTTTACTACTACTGGCTATGGTTGTGCATGAACTGGCACCAGAGATCAATAATGGTTATGCATGACGTAACTTTTTGCTGAATTCAAAATTGAATAACAATACAAAAACAAGTGAAACAGGGAGATACTTTTTAATTTTAGCCTATACAGTGGTGGCCAAAATTGTTAGAACACATCTTGCCTCCAAAACATGATTTCATTTTATGATGTTCATGAATCATGCAGATAGTTGCTCTGAGCACAATGAATGTCAAATGAAGTGAGACTTGCAGTTTTTATTCACTTTAATATTTGATATGTCCACCTTTTGCAGTGATTACAGCAGCACATCTCTCTGGCATAGTGTCAAAATATTTCCTGAGAACTTCAACATTAATGTTATCCCATGCCTTCTGCAACTCAAGCCAAAGTACAATAGATCTGTGCAGCTTATTTTCCAACTCGCCCTGAATTTACTCGACGGGGTTGAGGTCCAGACTTTGAGGGGCCAGTCCATCATTTTTAGTTCTGGCAATAGTTCGTTTTATGGGTTTTGTAATGGTAAATTCAACAAAAACAATTGAAACCTCTTAAAAATAAGTGTTTTTACTATAAATACAAAATAATGTGAAAAAGGCATTTCCAGACACGCCAAAGACTGTTGTCGTCATCGTCTTCTTCTTCTTCTTCTTCAAAAAAATTGATAAATAAAAAATAGAACCAACATATTTGAGAACTTCTTAAGAATTTTACATGAATTGCACTTACAGACTTTTTGGAATTTATTTTAAGAAATTTCTTTAAGAAGATTTTTGTAAATCCAGCCCCAGGACGTAAAAAGCTTATTTCATATTTGAGAACTACTTAAGAATTGTTTAAGATTTGCTCTTAGGAACATTCTTAACTCCTTTCTTAAAAAGATTTAGTAAATCTGGCTCCAGGAGTAAACAAGTTTCCTTCTTTCTCCGTAGCTCCACAGTCGCAGTTCCCATTACCACCACTGGGGGCGTCCTCCCCCTCAGCCGTCCTGGAGCCGGCGGTGTAGCTGGAACAGCGTGGGTCGCTCCGCCCGTGGCCTGAGGGCCGGAGGGGTCATTGGGGGGAGCTTACGGGTCCGCAGCATTCACTCACACCCCGCCGAACACGAGTCTCTCCTGCTCCACCCGCCCTTCCTCTTGCGCCGACACCGCCGCGCTCTCTCACTCGAGCTGCCCGAGCTCCTGCAGCGCCCCCCGCTGGTCCGGAAGAAGAGCGTGTCTGCAGAACACCAGGACTGCAATGGGAAGGGCCCGGGCCCTCAGGGGACGCTGCTGGGAGAGGTTTATCCACAGCTCAACGTACGCAAAGACAAGAAGGACCTGGAAGAAGATACGGAATATGTGAGTGCAGAACAACATCCTGTTTAAAACGGCTATAAGTGTTTCTTATAAATGAGGTTAGTTGTCAAGGCTTAATGTATACGATGAGAAAGTGTTCCCCTTCACTACAGATAAATACATGAATGGATGGATGAACAGACAGATTAACGGATAGATGGATGGATGAATGGATAGATAGGTAGATGGGTGATAGAAAGATTGGTAAATAGATAGGCAGAAAGATGGATAGATAGACATATAAATGGATAGACAGATAGATGATAGACAGGTGGATAGATAGGCAGATAGATGGATATACAGATATATAGGTGGGTAGATGTATAGATAGACATATAGACAGGTAAGTAAATAGGCAGATAGACAGAAAGGATAGACGTATAGACAGGTGGAAATAGCCAGATAGATGGATAGATGTATAGATGTACAGACAGGTAGATAGATAGGCAGAAAGATGGTGGGATGGATGGATTGGAATATTGTAGGTTGTTTGGAAGTTTGGTTGTTTAGGGGTGTAGATGTTGGACGGTTGGATGGTTGGTAGGTTTGTAGGTTGTTTGGGTGTATGTACAGACGGATGTGCTGTTGGTCTCAGCGGTCAGTAAGTGTTCAGTTCTCTCAGCTCTGCTGTTAAATCCATTATGCTAATTTCAGATGATTTTCTCTGAGAAGCAGCAAATGAAAAGTGGAATAAAGTTACATTCTCTCTGAGCCTGATGATCTCTCACAGTTTTAAAGGTCCTTTAGGAAGCTCTTCCTCTCTGTGAAGTGATTTAAAAACGCTATTGTGAATCAGTTTGAGCGTATCATTAGAGTGGCTTCAGAAGAGCAGCACATCGTCACGTCTGACAGACGACTGAGGAGAATCTCGGCTCATTTTAGTGTTTAATAAACGAATACGGCAGCAGTAGATTCACAGACGTGTGTTTGTGTGTTGAGGATAAACATGAAGAAGCTCATTATGAGCAATGACAGCAAACACAATGGCCAAACTCTGCTGGGTCACAGCAGCTGTCTGCTCACATGAATATGGATGTCATACGGATGCGTTAATCCTCATATTTTACTCCGATTATTGGAAATGTTTCCCAGGGAAAATTAAGCCGTAATTCAAAATTAATTGGAAAGAGTTGCCTTTATCTCAGATAACCAGTCGTGTGCGTGTGTGTGTGTGTGTGTGTGTGTCGCAGAGCCTCTGCTTCCGTATCAAGAAGATGATGGAGGTTTATCGTCCGGACTGGTGTGAGAAGAGAGAGGATTGGTCCATTTACTTATTCTCCCCTCAGAACAAGTATGTACTCGCATACACTCTCATTCTGTTCAGATCTATGTTCGGTCAGTTAGATTGACTGAATGATTTTTTCAGAGGTGTAAGTATTTGTGTAGTATTACTTCATTGCTACAATTAATCTGTACTTTAACAGAGTTCTGTTAAAATACTTACTTTTACTCAGTTACAATGAAAAATAATCATTTTTACTCTTTTGCAATTTCATATTTGTGTTGTATTACTTAATTTTTATCAGTTACAATGACTTAAATGCGTTGTTTCCCACTTATAAAAAAAAAAAAAAAAAAAAAAGATCGTCTCCTAAAGAGTATATATATAAAGATTTTCTTTATTCTAATGTGAATTCAAAAGGTGAGGGTGATGAAAATATTCATGTAACAGATTCCAATTTAACATCTGCTGTGTTCAAGAGGTTTATATAGAACAATGAGAAAATAGGCTTTTTTGACAGGTTTGACATCAAAAATACTACAATGAGAAAATCTCTACTGCCTCTTGATTTCAAAAGTCATATTAACTCTTTCCCTGCTACCATTTTTGATGGTTTTCACTAAATTTCATGACCCCCAGAATATTTTGTTTTAAGAATTTCTGAACATGGAATACATCAAAATAAAGAACACACTCTCGACTTTTAAACAAAATTAGTATTATTATTTTTTATTTCTTTTGTTTTATAAAAATTTTCTATTTTATCCTAACTTCAAGCATTCTTTTTTATCAACACTTGAATGTAGGTAGGTTTAGTAAAAAAAAAAAAAAATGCAAAATTTTGAGCAAAAAGTAAAAAAAATATATGCATTT
>NC_056602.1:1464298-1526798 GCF_018340385.1 Cyprinus carpio | reverse complement strand
AATATATGTATGTGTGTATACTGTGTATATTTATTATTTATATATAAATACAAATATATATATTTATAAAATGTTATGATTATATGCTAAATATATTTAGATATCAAATATATACATGTAAATGCATGTAAATATTTTAAAAAATATTTACTGTATGTGTTTGTATTTATATGTACATAATAAATATACACAGTACACACACATTATGTAAATAAAAACTTAATTTGGATGTGATTAATCGCAATTAATCATTTAACAGCACTAATTTTGATTCAAATGAATTTGTATTTTACATGATCACAAATGAAAAAAAAAAACAATTGTACATTAGTAATTATAATGCTTTCAATTTAACGGTTTTTCAAACAGTGAATAAATTATATATAGAAAGCGATGTAAGAACATTTACATTATCATATCACTGACTGCAGTCTAGCGTGAGATAAAGCACTCTCAGAAAACTCCCGTTATAATCGCTGAAGATGTCTGCGCTGTATGATGAATGATGCTGTAGTTACATCACACGCACGTCTGCACTTTGGTGATGAGAGAATTCAGTCAGCGAGAGCAAAAATCTGGTGTTTCAGCGATGACTCATCTGAACGCCTCTGATTGGATTTTTTTTAAAATATAATAAATAAAAAGAAAACAAGTATAGAGGGTCATTAAAAAAAAATCAAAACAATAGGAAAAAATAGAGAATGCTAGTATTAGAGGGTCATTTTTTAAATAATAAATTAAAAAAAAAGAAAATAAGTACATAGAATAGAAAATTTGCCCCAAGCCCCATTAATTTCCAAGACGTGTCCCGGGGAAGTGTCTGATAAAATGCTATCATTATTTATTTTAAAATATATTGATCTTGCCATGAAAACAGGATTAGTTCCTGGTGCAGCAATCAAAATAAATAAGTCTTGGGGGTCAGTGACACTGAACTGATTCTGTTGTTTCTGTAGAAAACAAATAATTTGATTGTTTGACTGTGACAATTCATTCATTTATTCATTCACACACACACACACACACACACACATGCGCGCGCACACACACACACTGATGAGGCGGTTCAGCAGTAATCGTGTTCATTACAGTGTCTCAGTGGTGCTGTCTGCTGCTCACACTGATTATTCAGCTCATTTAGATCACTTTAAAATCAGCCTTGTTAGCAAATGAGCCAATGAGAGCACTGGAGACCGTCGCTGTGCATGCTGGGAGAACACTCTAGTAAATAGTCTGTAGTGTAACGCACGCTCTGATTGTTGTGCGGTTAGTGGAGTTTGTTCTAGTCCAGCTCTGAAGCGTCAGGGAGGCTGTCGGTGTCCTGTAGGTGTCTGTCTCTGTGGTGAAATCTGCTTCAAACGCAGCACAGCAGCTCTTTCTCTCTCTCTCTCTGTCTCTCTGTACCTGTCAGACCTTACTGCGGTAAAAACTCTGATGATGCTGTCGGAACAGAGTGTTCTTCCACTGTATCGGGTCGCAGGTCTGCTCTTGATACACTGCAGACAGCAGCAGAGAATAACACCAAACTTACTGTGTAATCATACAGAGGTAGAATAGAAGACTTGAGAAAGAAGACATATCTTTAGGTCATGTGTCCATCAAACTTGGATATTTCAGCACAAATTCAGTATGAGGGATCTATTCAGCTTGCACAGATGCAGCAAACTCAGGTCTCCTGCATGTCTTCTGTCATCTGATTGATAGTTTAGAGTTTTTATCCAGTAAAAGCTCTTTTAGTGTAATTGTGATTCACAAATCTTTCTGCTTTCAGATCTTGACTGATTTTTATCAAATAATCGTCAGAATAACTGCAGTCATATTTCCAGACTGAACTCTTACTGGACTGAAGCAGCTCAGCTTTACTTGATTCTCAATCAATCATGTTTTTAGAGTCTCAAATCTGATCATCAGGATCTTTTGAGGAGCCTTTGTTTCCAGAAGCTTTACTTTCACTGTTCCTCAGCGGAGGAATGATCTTCACAAGCCTCCAGAACATCTCACATCTTCTGAGGAGCCTTTATTTCTTCATGTTTTTGCTCCGTTTGAATCTCTGAATAAAACTGTGCTGTTTTTTTCCTCCTTGCTCTCACTATATCAGACTATATGAGCCATACAAGCCTGATATATCAAATATGATAATCAGCAAAAAGTGTACACACAAATTTGTTTTTAAGTAACTTTTTTTTATATTGAAGGGTTAATATTTTGACGTTTTTGTTTGCTCTCTGTCTCAGGTGGTTTCTAAGGGTCTGTATCTGGGCGATCGGGCGTATCTGCGCAGCAGCTGGAACATTCTGGACGGGTTTCTCGTCTTCGTGTCTCTGGTTGATATTGTGGTGTCGATGACGGGCGGAGCGAAGATCCTGGGCGTCCTGCGCGTGCTCAGACTGCTGAGAACTTTACGCCCGCTCAGGTGAACAACTAATTAGTTGATTAGTTGGGTCAACTAGACACAAACCAGCCTGACCAGGGCTAGTCCTTCAGAGGAGAACAGACTACAGGTTCATTAATTATTAGCCAGAATTATGATGTTTAACCCTTATATTATGCTCAGTTTGACCTCAATTTGAGTCGTAGGAAATACTGGTTAACCTTGGATGTTTTTTTTTTTTCTTGAAATTGTCTGACTATTTCTCATTTAGGAACATGAACATGCCTGCAATGTTTCGACACTCTGCTGCTTTGAAACAATCTGTATTATATCAAGTGCCATAGATACTGTATAAAGGCGGCTGAGCTGTTGTGGGATGTATAAATGTGACCCTGGAGCACAAAACCAGACATAAGTGTCATTTTTTTTATTATTGAGATTTATACATCATCTGAAAGTTGAATAAATAATCTCTCCATTGATGTGTGGTTTGTTAGGAGGACAATATTTGTCTGAGATACAACTATTTGAAAATCTGGAATCTGAGGGTGCAAAAAAATCTAAATATTGAGAAAATCGTCTTTAAAGTTGTTCAAGTGAAGTTCTTAATGCATATTACTATTGAAAAATAAGTTTTTGATATATTTATGGTAGGAAATTTACTAAATATCTTCATGGATAATGATCTTTCATTAATATCCTAATAATTTTTGGCATAAAAGAAAAAAATAATGTTGACCCATACAATGTATTGTTGTCTATTGCTACAAATATACCTGTGCTACTGATGACTGCTTTTGTGCTGCAGGGACACGTATGAAGTTCTATTACAGTTACAGTTCTATCATGTTGACCTAAAAAATTTCATGGTTTTTTACAGTTATAGCTCTTTTATTGTTGTCTTATAGTTTTCTTTGTTTTTTGTTGTTTTAAAGAAATTTATTGTTTTCATATATATAATAATTTCATAGCAGCTACACAACTATATATATATTAGTAATTAAAATTAAGTGTATTTACATGCATGCATTAGGCAGACACTTTTGTTTGTTGAATTTGTGAATTTTTTTGGATTTCGATCCCATAATCTTGCAGTTACTAAAGCTGTCCTCTAATGCTTGAGCTTCAGGAAAGCACAGAATTTTATTTTTATTTTAATTTTTTATAAATAAAATGTATGTATTTAACCATAACAATAACTATAATATACTGGAATTAGTGCTGTCAGATGATTTAATCACGATTAGTCGCATCCAAAATAAAAGTTTTTGTTTACATAATTTATGTGTGTGTGCTGTGTATAATTATTATGTATATATGAAAACTCACACATGGATGAATATATTTCAGAAAAATGTTTATTAAATATATTTATTTATAATATAAATAATATGAATATAAATAGACATATATTTAAATATTTTCAAAATATATGCATGCATGTGTGTGTATTTATATATACATAATAAATATACACAACACACACATTATGCAAACAAAAACTTTTATTTTGGATGCGATTAATTGGATTTAATCATTTAAAAGCACCAACTGTAATGCAGCTTTAAATTTCACGTTTTACTCATGGTTTACAGATTTTTTTTTCATCACGTTTTTTTTCTTTTTCTTTTCTCTTTATGTGAATTGTATTGAATTTATCTAGGGCTGTTTTGAGTCTCTGAGGTTGCCTGTCTGTACAGTAGGTCCGGTGTGGTTCTGTGTGTTTGTGACGCGGTTCTTCACGGTTTCTCAGGGTGATCAGTCGAGCTCCGGGTCTGAAGCTGGTGGTGGAGACTCTGATCACGTCGCTGAAACCCATCGGAAACATCGTCCTCATCTGCTGCGCTTTCTTCATCATCTTTGGCATCCTGGGAGTTCAGGTTCATGTCACGTTCAGTCGACAGCGATCTCTAGTGCTGCTCCGTCAGACGCTGATCTCACGGTGTGTGTGTGTGTGTGTGTGTGTGTGTGTGTCTCAACAGCTCTTCAAAGGGAAGTTCTATTACTGTGTGGGTTTGGATGTGAAGAACATCACCAATAAATCCGACTGTCTCTCTGCCAATTACCGCTGGGTTCATCACAAGTACAACTTTGACAACCTGGGACAGGTGAGGGTCAGACTGCTTCCGCTGATGAGCCCAACAGTGAAGTCTTTGTTTTCCCGTTCTTTTCCTCCATAAACATTATAAAATATTCTCCAGTGAAGAGTTTTAAGCCATGAACCAAACCAGCCAGATCTGAACATTACACACTTCCATTTGAAGAAGAAAAAAAAAATGGTATAAAAATGTTACAAATATACAGACAGTGTCTTGTGTGAACTGCTATCCCATGATGCATTGTAAATGACACAGTTAAAATCACAACAACAGTAGAATATATAACTCACAGTTACTTACAGTAACTAAGTACCATATGTTCTTGAAAATAAGTGACTTTTGACTAAAATGCCATCTGGTCAAAAATGCATTGTTGGGGTATTATTATATTTAGAAAAATCAATGAATAAAATCAAAAAGAAACATTTGTAGACTTTATGCACACTGTAAACATATGTTTTAGTTCCTTTCACTCCACAAGAAGTATTTTAAATGGAACAGTATTCAGAAAAACAAGGCTTATATTTCAGAAGTTGCAGTGCAAGTGTAAAATAATATCTTTATGTTTTAATCTGTTCTACATTCATATTCATACAAAAAAATATAGGTGGTTTTAGATTGCAGAGAACTTATTCATGGTGCATCATGAGGGTGTGTGATCCAAATATTGAGTGGTTTTATCATGGTTTTCATTTCCATGGTAATAATCTTGAGTGCATGTCCTCAGGGTTATGAGTTGTTTGGTTCTTCGCTGAATGTTCAAGTATTGTTTTTAAACTCACGCTGACTGTCCGTCTCGCTATCAGGAGCCTCGTGGCTCTCTGTCAGGAGAGATTTAGAAATCCGCTCTATCAGTTCAGTCCTGTGGAGGAAATGAATGTGATCTTGACTTCCTGCAGCTGCTGATCTGCTGTGTGTTTGTTTGGTGGTTCTCTATTTCAGGCTCTGATGTCACTGTTTGTGTTGGCGTCTAAAGATGGATGGGTAAATATCATGTACCACGGGCTGGACGCTGTCGGGATCGACCAGCAGGTAACACACACACACACACACACACACACACACACGCACGCACGCACAGCACACACACGCACGCACGCACGCACACACGCACGCCGCACACACCACACACACACACGCACGCACACACACACACACACACAAACACGCGCACACACACACGTACAAACACACACACACGCGCGAACTTCATACTCACTGTCTACACACGTACACACACACACACGCGCGTACACACACACACACGTACACACACACACATTACACACACACACAGACTCACCACACACACACACACACACACACACGTGCACACAGACAGACACATACACACACACACAGACACACACACACACACACACACACAAACACACACAGCACGCACACACGCACGCACGCACGCACGCACACAAGCACACAAACACGCACGCACGCACACACACACACGCACACACGCACTTTACACACACACACACACACACACACACGTACACACACACACATGCGCGTACACACACACACACATGCGCGTACACACACACACACATGCGCGTACACACAGACAACACACACACACACACACACACACACACACACACATACACAGACACACACATATACACAGACACACACACACACACACACACACACATATATACACAGACACACACATATACACAGACACACACATATACACATATAGACACATACACATGTGCGTATATGTTTAAAAAAAAAAAAATAACATACACATGTGCATATACACATCCTAATGTTTGTGAAATAAGTTAACATACACATGTGCATATACACATCCTGATATTATTAATATTTAATATTAGTGCTCCTGTAGCTCAAGTGGTTAGAGGCATTGCATACAAAGAGATTTTCCCCGGGACACATGATAGGTAAAAATTGATAGCCTGAATGCACTGTAAGTCACTTTGGATTAAAAAGCGTCTGCTAAATGCATAAATAAATATAATAAATAAATTAAAATTTAATATAGCTGTTTTCTCTGTGAATAAACTGTAATGTATTTCTGTGATGTGCAGCTGTTATTTTCAGCATCATTACTCCAGTCTTCAGTGTCACATGATCTTCAGAATTCATTCTAATATGATGATTTGCTGCTCAAGAAACATTTCTGATTATTATCAATGTTGAACACAGTTGTGCTGCTCAATATTTTTGTGGAAACCGTGATACATTTTATTTTTCAGGATTCACAGATGAACAGAAAGTTCAAAAGAACAGCTTTTATTTGAAACAGAAATCTTTGTCACATTATAAATGTCTTTTGTGTCACTTTTGATCAGTTCAGTGTGTCCTTGATGAATAAAACTAACAACTTCTTACAAACAAACTCTTCTTCTCTATATTTAGTATTTGGTATGTGTTGTGTGTTGTTGAGTGTTTTGTGTTTTAGTTTTTGTTTTTTTTCAGCTGTTTTTAGATCGACAACCCCTGGATGCTGCTGTACTTCATCTCCTTCCTGTTGATCGTCAGTTTCGTCTTCGTCTTGAACATGTTTGTTGGTGTGGTGGTGGAGAACTTCCACAAGTGCCGTCAGCATCAGGAGGTGGAGGAGGCGCGGCGGCGGGAGGAGAAGCGGCTGAAGCGCATGGAGAAGAGGAGGCGCAGTAAGACATCTCTTCTCCATCGTCCCGCTGCTCTTCTTCTTCATTTGTCTTCATCTCTTTTGCTCTCGTCTGTTATTATTCATCATCTTCCCGTGTCGTCTGCTGCTCTCCCTCGTTTATCTCTCGTGTTCCTCCTCGTTCTTCTTCTCCTGAGATCCTGGGCGACATTCATCACCGCTGACCCCATTGTTTCCTCTTCCTCCCTCCATTTCCTCCATTTACATCCATCCATCACTCTGTCAGTGAAATATCAGCGTGTGTTCCTGTCAAAGCATCAGTGGTGATGATGATGATGTTAATATTAATAAATGTTCTGTTTGTGTTCAGAGGCCCAGCGGCTGCCGTATTACTCCTCGTACGGTCGCGTTCGGCTGATGATTCACTCGTTCTGCACCAGTCATTATCTGGACCTCTTCATCACCCTCATCATCTGCATCAATGTGGTCACCATGAGCCTGGAGCACTACAACCAACCACAGGTGAGCAGCTCCGTCACGTGACCCGCAGCCAATCAGCTGCTTGCAGATTTATTTATTTTTAAACATATAATCCATATAATCAGTTTTTATTTTTATATTTTATGTTTTCATTTCAAATAAGAAATTATGGTAAATTCATTGTGTGTTTTTATGATTTTTAAAAGTAAAAAAAAAGAATATACACACGCACACACACATATATATATATATACTGTAAGTTTCATTTTAGTTAAAGATTTAATAATTTTATTGTGTTTTTGTCATTTTATTGAGTTATTTATTTATTTATTTTTAAATATGTCCATATAATTTATTTTATTAAATTTTAATTGTATGAAATTTTAATTTTAAATTAATTATAACTTTTTTTTTTTTTTTATGGTTGTAGTTATTTTTGTATCAAATTAAGAAAATGAGCTTAGATAAGTGTATGTTAATGAATTCATTATTCATTCTTAAATATGTGCACACACATTCACAATTAGCATAATCGCCCCAAAGAATTACATATTCTCAGGTATTTATTATAATTTTTATTAATATTTTGAGTAAATTTTTATTTTAATATTTTATTTCAATTTAGAAATTGTAGTAATTTCATTGTTGTTATCATTTTTAATAGTTTTTTTTTTATGTTTAAATATAATTTCAGTTTTAGTTATTTTAGTGCATTCATTTAAATTCAATTAAAATGGGAAATGTTGCCTTGGCAACTAGCTGAAATATTTTTTTCATTTTATTTTTTTTATGTTTTATTTAAGTAACAACATTAATCCTGCTGGTGTTTCATGAATGAATGGCTGTGTTGAGCATCATCTGTAATCAGAGTGAGCAGAACTCCATCTGTTCATGACCGAGTCTACTCTCTGGTTTCTCTCAGTCATTGGAGACGGCGCTGAAATACTGCAACTACTTCTTCAGCTCCACGTTTGTGGTGGAGGCCATGCTGAAGCTCATTGCGTTCGGCTTCAGACGCTTCTTTAAAGACAGGTGAGCAGCGTCTGAAGTAACACACAGCAGCGCTCCAGAGGACCTCCAGCTCGTCTGTTCAGTGCCGTGATGATGTTTCTTCTCCTCAGATGGAATCAGCTGGACCTGGCCATCGTTCTGCTGTCTGTGATGGGAATCACTCTGGAGGAGATTGAAATAAGCGCTTCGCTCCCCATCAATCCAACCATCATCCGCATCATGAGGGTCCTGCGCATCGCCCGCGGTGAGCATGCTCATTATACAGAGATAAAAACGTGAAAAATACGTTTTAAAATCACTTATGCAATTAAAAATTCATAAGATGGAAAACCTCAGGAGCTTCTATGTATTAAATGCAATTTGTACCTATAACGACAATAATGGACTGAGGAGGAGTGATCAGGTGGATCCATGTACTTTTCATGCACTTTTAATAATTTATAATGGTGGACAGAACAGGACTACTAATTAAAATATTTTGAAAAAAAATAACTATCAGTAATTCTAAAAATAAAATATAATAAAATTTAAATTGTATAAAAAGATTATTTCCTATTAAATAAAATAAAAATTGTTGGATTGTATTTTACAAGAAGGCTATTTCATTCATGCTGAAAAAATCCAATTTAATTCAATGTGATGCTTGACATTTCTTTGTAATTATTTGTGAAATTTCTTGCAACACTTGAAGCTTTTGTGTATAATGTAATAGTAAAGTTTTTTTTTCTTTTAATGAATGTGTTGTAATGCATTGCATCTTTCATCAAAAATTGTATCCGAAGCTAAAATGCATTATAATTGCAGTTTCCTTGTTACACCTGACACTGACAGTTCGTTGTGTTTTAATGCATTGTATTCAATGCATATAATTAACGATAAATAGATGCATTGTATAATGTATTAGAATTGTGTTTACAATTACTCATGAAATCATTCAGTGCATTACAGTGTATGAATAATGCATTGACATATTTTTGTGTATAAAGGCTTTAAGTAAAGTGTTACTAAATTTACTAGAAATGTCTTCTACACCATTTTTTTTTTGTTCATTGTAGAAGTGGATTAAATGAAATAAGGTCTATAGGAAGGGCATAAATGAAATGAAATGAGGTTATGCACTGTGATGTATTCCAGCACTGGAGTCTGTTTTGGAGCGCTTGAGCATTTTAGTCACTACTGAGATGAAACGTGAAATCATTTTGAAAGCAAAACACAGAGCAACAGAAGTGTGTGACTGTCCTGCAGCTCAAAACCTCCATCAGCGTCTCTGTCATCTCAGTCCTGCTTTTCATGGATGTTTCTGTGTGATCTTCATTTAGAGAGACTCAGACTGAACTTCTCTGAGATGTATCTGTCTCTCCCGTGACATTCAGTGTGTTTTTGTCTCAATTTCACAGTTCTGAAGTTATTGAAGATGGCCACAGGAATGAGAGCGCTGCTCGATACAGTGGTGCAGGCGTTACCGCAGGTACACACACACACACACACACACACACACACACACACACACACACACACACACACACACACACACACACACACACAAACACACACACACACACACACATACACTTTTATGGCTCATATAGTCCGATAGAGTAAGAATATAATGCAGTGATTGAGAGATGAAGAAATAAAGGCTCCTCAGAAGATGTGAGATGTTCTGGAGGCTTGTGAAGATCATTCCTCCGCTGAGGAACAGTGAAAGTAAAGCTTCTGGAAACAAACGCTCCTCAAAAGATCCTGATGATCAGATTTGAGACTCTAAAACATGATTGATGGAGAATCAAGTAAAGCTGAGCTGCTTCAGTCTGGAAATATGACTGCAGTTATTCTGACGATTATTTGATAAAAATCAGTCAAGATCTGACAGCAGAAAGACTCGTGAATCACAATTACACTAAAAGAGCTTTTACTGGATAAAAACTCTAAACTATCAATCAGACGACAGAAGACATGCAGTAGATTGAGTGTGAAACAGGTTTAACAGCAGAGTTTTGATCATGTCTATCACTTACAGCCTTAGAGATATGCATATCAAAGATGACTGTGTCTCAGCAGACAGGTCTGATTTCAGCATCTACACAATGACAAGCGTCTGTCGTGTGACTCAAGCGTTAGACGTGCTCTCATCACGTCGTTTCAAGAGTCATTGAGTGTTCAACACTGACTCATAAACACATTACACAGATGGCGTTGATCTACAAACCTCCTTTCACATGATTAACTGCGCCGGTGATCACACTTCAGTCCTCTAAATGTGTCGATAGTAACTTAATTCATGCGATTTAATGTCTATATTTATATAAACCACTGTGTGTGTTTGAGTAAAGTGCATGTGAGGAATAATGTGCACAAGTGTTTGTTTTCTCGAGCTCTCGCCGGCTCAGATGGGCTTCCGGCACGTCTAATGGAAGTGAATTAACCTTGAATATAAGCAATAAAGCAGCAGTGAGCACATGACCAGCACAAACCTCATTCTGGGAATTAAATGACTTTCATTCTCAGTGTTGACGGCTGCTTTAGTGCTGGAGATGAGCTCGGTGTGCACGACGGATACTGTACACAAACACTGCTGGTGTGTGTGTGTGTGTGTGTGTGTGTGTGTTTTGTTCAGGTGGGGAATCTGGGTTTGCTCTTTGTTCTGCTGTTCTTCATCTACGCTGCGCTCGGAGTCGAGTTGTTTGGAGAACTGGGTGAGAGAAAACATTTCCTTTTTATTCCTAAAGCACCTAATGATCTGTTTGCATATGCATCATTTTAATGTTTTTAAATAAATTGATACTTTTATTCATCAAGGATGCATTAAATGGATCAAAAG
Source organism: Cyprinus carpio (assembly GCF_018340385.1). Classification (NCBI taxonomy): domain Eukaryota; kingdom Metazoa; phylum Chordata; class Actinopteri; order Cypriniformes; family Cyprinidae; genus Cyprinus; species Cyprinus carpio. The sequence goes on along the minus strand of NC_056602.1, from coordinate 1,515,396 downwards.
TGACATTAAAGACATTTATAATGTGACAAACGTTTTCTATTTTAAATAAATGCTGTTCTTTTGAACTTTCTGTTCATCTGTGAATCCTGAAAAATAAAATGTATCACAGTTTCCACAGAAATATTGTGCAGCACAACTGTGTTCAACTTTGATAATAATCAGAAATGTTTCTTGAGCAGCAAATCATCATATTAGAATGATTTCTGAAGATCATGTGACACTGAAGACTGGAGTAATGATGCTGAAAATATAGCTGCGCATCACAGAAATAAATTACACTTTAACAGATACTCACACAGAATACTGCTATATTAAATTAAAATAATATTTCACAGTTTTTAAACAAATAAATGCAGCTTTGGTGAGCATTATGAATAAATATGAATCAATTAAAATAAAGTGTGATTAATTCATGAGATCCTTGACTATTTTTAAGTCTTTCTATCACATGTCATGTCATGTGTGTGTCTGTGTTTCAGTGTGTAATGTTGAATACCCGTGTGAAGGCATGAGTCGTCACGCCACGTTTGAAAACTTCGGCATGGCGTTCCTGACTCTCTTCCAGGTGTCTACAGGAGATAACTGGAACGGCATCATGAAGGTAGAGCTCACACTGCTGTCACTGAGCCTTTATATGAACACACACCCCAAACTACAGCTATGAAAGACTGTAAACCAGCTGCACTCAGTCACTGTATGAAGAATGGAAGAAGTAGCCTACAATTTATCATCATTAATTTCATGTCTTCAGAATGTGTATTTCTTGTAATTTCATCGTTGCAAACCATAACATATTACTGTGTTTTACTGCTGCTCTTCCACATGGATGTCTATGGAGAAAGACAGGAGAGAAGCGCAATCCGTAGCTGGAGACTTTGGCCTCCATTCATTAAAAATGAACAAATCACCATTGAGTATTTGACTTAGCAGAGCGGCTCTATTTCTCATTGGTTTAAATATAGAAATAATGAATAAAAATCTATGAAGGAGGCTAACCTCCCTTGGTTTATCAACTAGTCACCATGGAGAGATACTGAATATTTAATCACCAACACATTTTCTAAGCTCCCTTCTGAGCAGCAGCTAAAAATAAAAAAATGAATGAAGGCCCATGCCTAAGCTGGACATAAAACCGTCTTCATTAGATGGCCGAATGTGCTGTTTTAGAACAGAATTATTTAGAGTGGCTGACTTTAATTGATGAATTGAAGAAGACCGGTGTGTTCTACGAGGCATAGACACATTTGCTGCTATAAAGGACAGGAGCATGCATAAATATGTCATTTTCATACATAAACGTGACCAAAAGAAGGCTTTTGTTGAGAAGTTAGGCATTTAAAAAAAATGCTACAGTTTAGTGTGCCGCCTCTATTTTAATATCTACGAGCCGCCACTGATCGTAATACTTAAAATTTTAGATTTCTCTTTTTATCACTCCATAAATCAGAAGATAACAATGTCAACAGACTGAAAACAAATACATTTTCACCATGTTTTTAGGAATAAAATGTTAAATATATGTCAGGTGAATGATGGATTAACAAACTGGGTAAAACCTTTCAAAATATGGATGGGAATAAAAATAGTTTAATAGATAGGAATAAAACTTTAAAGTTTAACTGCTGCTAAAGTGGATAAAAACCTCACAGCCTTCCAGTATGGATAAAAAAAACTGAAATCTATTGATGAAGATGAATAAAGTGTAGTAAAACAAACACTTAAAGGTGTATTTTGGATGTTTTCTTTCCACTAGTCTGAAAGCAAAATAGATCGCAATCTCATGTGTTTTTGCCCTGAAAACAGACAATATGTGAATCAGCGTCAGCGTCAATTCTGCATGAGAGACACTGAGCTGATTTCATGGCTTCTCTTGTAGTCGTTCTGCTCTGGTGAGGATGAAGTGATCAAAACTGGACGATCGTTAGTCATTCGTGTTTCTTTGCTCACAGGACACGCTGCGCGAGTGTCCGCCGGGCGACAGCTACTCGTGTAACTCCAGCCTGCAGATCATCTCGCCCATGTACTTCGTCAGCTTCGTTCTGACGGCTCAGTTCGTCCTGATTAACGTGGTGGTGGCCGTGCTGATGAAGCACCTGGACGACTCCAATAAAGAGGCGCAGGAGGACGCAGAGATGGACGCGGAGATCGAGATGGAGCTGGCGCAGGGCGGCCTGTGCTGTCTGGGGCATCTGGAGCGGGCCACCGGGACCGATGCGGGCGAGAGGCCGGCGATGGCTGCGGTTCACACCAACACTAACACCAGCCAGAGCGGATTCACACAGAACCAGAGGAGCCTCTACTCACCGGCACAGGTGCGTGTCAAGCCTGGACAGGGCTGTGATTCGTCACTGGTTTCACCATTCGATTCGATCATGTGAACGATTCGATATCACGGTTATATCAAAATTATTTTGTGCAATTTTATTAAATAATATAAGCAGGCTACTTTTTAAAATAATTACAAATTAATAATAAATAAAAAATATTTAGAATTTAACCAACAAAATATACAAGCAAATATAAAGTTATATTTTTTATATATTTTTTATATTAATTTTATATATTACTAAAAAAAAGACAATTACATGTGATAAACAAAAAGTACTTTAGTGCTTTAAGTATCTGAAAGTTTACAGACAATCCCAGTTATGTGTTTTTATTTTTCTCTCAGGATTATTGCTGTTTGATTAATGTTGAGATCAGAGACGGTGGAAGCTTTAATAGGCTGCATTCACACTAATGCACAGATCTATTTCCACATATCAGGTGTTTTGTCCTGTTCTGAGAGCATAACTTGACTGTGTTTGCATTAATTTCGTATCACAAGCGTATTTGGAGTGCATTCAGGACAACAAACACAGAGTGCATGAAAGAAAGAGTGCAAGAAAGTCTGTCCGAGTTTTGTGCATCTAATGCATACTGCATTCCAATCAGCAGAAATGAAAGCATATTTAAATTAAAACATTGAAATAACGGTTTGTGGAAGCACAAGTCAAGCAATGCACATATTCTGTGCAATGAAGCCTGCTGCGATTGTCTCTAGTGCACACACATGCCACTATAAGCTTGCATTTTCCAAAATATGCCTGGATCTCAGTTTTAAAAATGTGGGTGTGAATGATGTCAGTATGCTATAATCGATTAATACTGCTTCGATTCAGAATCGTCCACGTCTGCATCGTGATGCATTGATTAATTTCAACACCCCTAATCCTGAAGTACCGATATTGATGCGAGTTTAGAAAGTATCAAATAAAAATAAAAAACATTGATACCAAAGTGTTTTATTTACCAGTTATTTTGTTTATTTAACAAAAAAAAAAAGTGTACACTATGCATTGAATTGGATGAATAACCTATGTTAGCGAATAATTGTGTAGAGAACTATTATCCTGAACACACGCAAATGTTGCAAGACAGAATCAATCAATCACAGAGAGCGTTCACTCACCTCTGACAGAGCGTTCAAACAGGGCTGCGTTTTCCAAAAATGACACAGAACCAGAGACACACGTGCGGCTCGCATTCACTGACGATGCTCCAGTCATAATGTACTCCAGATACTGACTGACACAGGCATTTACTGGAAAGAAGCAATCAAAACATTTGACAAAAGTCTGATTTTTGAAGTTTATACAAATTGAAGTTTTAAAACCTCCCACCTGACAGTCATGATGTCATCATATTTGCATAATGAGTTGTGATTGGTTTATAATGTTATTGTTATAGTTACTATAATGTCAACTGTAATGATTCCTATAACCAATAACTATGATAAATATATTAATAATGTAAATCTATAATGACCACTATAACAATAAATATAATGGTAACTGCTATATAACTGATAATGTAACCAATAACTGTTATGATTACATAACGATAACTATAATAATGATAACTTTAACTGTAATAACATTAATATTACCTTAATAACTATAACAATAACTATAATTATAACATTAGCTATGATAACTATAATGTTAACTGTAAATATAATAGTAACTGTAACCGATAACTAAAATAACAACAATAACGATAACTTTACAATATCAACTATACATCTTATGTTAAACTATAACTAATAACTATAATTATAACATTAACTTTGATAATTATAACCATAACAATATAACTATAACTACAGTGGTAACTAATATATATATATATATATAACTAATTAACTAATAACTATAATAGCAATAATAACAATATTTTTTAACTATTATGTTATGTTATGCTCTAATAGCAGCTATATTTATAATGATTACTGTAACAATAATAATGATAACTTTAACAATAATGGTAACAGTAAGTCTAATGATAAACTAACCAATACATCATAATAACTATATTAGGATACACACCAGCGGATGATAACTCTGCTTATTTCATAATCTCCCTGTAGTTTTGTCGCCTGCCACTTTAAATGCTGGAGCTCATTAAAGTAAGATGGATTCTGATTGGATTTCAATGTTTTTTTTTTATCATTTATCAAAAATAAATCCTTGACTCTGTTATTCTCTTTTGAAATGTATTGATCATTGAAATGTATTATTTATGGTTGTAGTGGTGTCATGGTCATTTGTGGTGTGAACGAACTCTAAAAGCTGAACTCATCTCAAACTTTAAGACTGATTCACTGCAGCAGATGAACTTCTGCTTCATATCTGATGCAGTGACAGGGCTTCATTTGTCAGGTGTGATTTACGTACTGTACTTTGAGCGTGTTTGAGTGTGTGTAGATTGGTGTCATTAGAGCAGGTGTGTTCGTGAACAGAGATGATAATATTCCTCTATAATCTCAATGTAAAGGTTTTGTTTTTGAAGTGGGACAGCAGTCATGAATCTCTCATGAGTCATTACACTGAGTGATTGTAAATTTCCTCCCTGACATCTGATGGCCCGCAGTGATCGTGCACACGAGTGTGTGTGTGTGTGTGTGTGTGTGTGTGTGTGTGTGTGTGTGTGTGTGTGTGTGTGTGTGTGTGTGTGTGTGTCTGTGTTAATGGAGACACATTGTGAGTCATCAGAGGAAATGAAGTCGCAGCTGAAACACAAAACAATCTGTCCACATGTGATGAGCAGTGAATCTCACACTGATGTCTGCTTCACACTGACAGTGATTTATTGCTGCTCGCGCTCTGCTCTTATCGCTGGACTTTAGACAGTCTTAGTGCAGTCAAACAATTAATCGCAATTACAATTAAGTTTTTTTTTACTTAATATATGTGTGTGTACTGTGTATATTTATTGTGTTTATATATAAATACACATACATGCATGTATGTATATATTTAAGAAAATATGTTAGGTCTATATATTAAATATATTTACTTAGAAATATAAATTATATGAATATAGACTACCATTCAAAAGTTTAGGATCAGAACGATTTTTAATGTTTTTTAAAGGAGTTTCTTATGCTCATTAAGGCTGTATGTATTTGATCAAAAATATAGGAAAAAAATTAATATTGTGTGAAATAGTATTATGATGTAAAATATTTTTTTTTCTATTTTAATTACATTAAAATCAAATTTATTTCTGTGATGTGCAGCTGTATTTTCAGCATCATTACTCCAGTCTTCAGTGTCACATGATCTTCAGAAATCATTCTAATATGATGATTTATAATCAATGCTTGAAACTGTTGTGCTGCTTCATATTTTTTTATATATTTTTTTTGGAGCCTGTGATACCTTTTTTCAGGATTCTTTGATGAATAAAAAGTTAAAAAGAAGAGCATTTATTTAAAATATAAATATTTTCTAACAATATACACTACAGTTCAAAAGATTGGGCTCATTACATTTTTATTCTTTCTTTTTTTGAAAGAAATTAAAAATTTTATTCATCAAGGGTGTTAAATTAATAAAAAGTGATGGCAAAGATTTATATTGTTAGAAAAGATTCATATTTTGAATAAATGCTGTTTTTTACTTTTTATTCATCAAAGAATCCTAAAAAAAAGTATTGCAGTTGCCAAAAAAATATTTGGCAGCAGAACTGTTTTAAACATTGATAATTATAATAATAAATCAGAATATTAGAATGATTTCTGAAGGATCATGTGACACTATGACTGATGAAAATTCAGCTCTGCATCACAGAAATAAATGATATTTTAAAGGATATTAAAATAGAAAGCATTATTTTATATTGTAATAACATTTTACAAGATTACTGTTTTTTTCTGTATTTTTGATCAAATAAATGCAGCCTTGATGAGCAGAAGACACTTCTTTAAAAAACATCAAAAATCGTTCTGATCCTAAACTTTTGAATGATTGTGTATATTCATATAATTTATATAATATGAGATGAGCAGAAGACACTTCTTTAAAAAACATTACAAGTCTTACTGATCCCAGACTTTTGAAATGCAGTGTAAATATATGTAAATATTTTCAAAATATAAATGGTATGTGTGTGTATTTATACAGTATATACATAATAAATATGCACAGCACACACACATATATTACGGAAACAAAAACTTATTTTGGATGCGATTAATCGTTTGGTAATAAATATGCAGTGTGATCATGAATATATTACGGCGTGGATGAGAATAAGACGTCGCTCTAGTTTAACAAAGACTCAGATAAACATGAATTTATGATTCCTTCACTCTTATTGATAGCTGCTGCTTCATTTACATAACGACTCTTGATGACATCACTGACCACCGCTGTCACTCACGTCTCTCGTTAGTAATCAAACCAGTGATGCCTTTCCTCCAAACCAATTTAACAGTCTGTTCATTTCATAAAATAAATGTTTTTATTTGTTTTCTGGTAATTTTGCTTGTTTTGCACTCGTCTGATGCGACACACACTGACTGATGGAGTGTGTCGATGGTCTCGGGTCATCTGTTGGGTCGCTGGACCGAGTTCATCCGTCTAACTGAATTCTGACAGATGCACACGCTCGAGCGCTCCACTACACACACACACACACACACACACACACACACACACACACACACACACACACACACACACACACACACACACACACACACTCATCTGTGTGTTTTTGTCTTGTTTTCCAGTACAGATATCTAGGCATCGCTACAAGTAATGCAAGGAAAAAATTGCATAAGAAAAAATACTTTTTATTATCCAGTGTGTGTCCAGTGATCTAATACCCGTCCCTCAGAAGTTGTGTGTGTGTGTGTGTGTGTGTGTGTGTGTGACAGGAGAACCAGTGGCTGGAGAGCGTCTCTCTGCTGATGAAGGACTCGCTGGATGGAGAAATGCAGATGATTGATAATCTATCAGGATCGGTGTTCCACCATTACTGCTCTCCACCAATCAGACGAGACGGCAGGAGCCAATCAGAAGAGGTGAGGAGGCCTAACACTTCCTAAAATCTTAGAACGACTCCCTGAAGCAACAATTCCTGAACCGCATGTTTACAGTTCTCTTCTGTGTTTCTGTGAATTGTGGGGGCTTTCAATAGACTTCTATTACTCTTATATTGACCAAACAATATTTTCTATCCCCTAACCCTAAACCTACCCCTCACAGAAAACCTGTTTGTGTTCTTACACTTTCAGATAAACATCATGTACTATTTTCTATTATGTTTTTCCCCTCGTGGGGACTGTAGTCCTGCCCCATCAATGTCAAAAATTTCAGGTTTTACAGTTTTACTATTCTTGTGGGGAAATTTGGTCCCCACAATATACTGTAGCATAAACAAGTACAAGTGTGTGTGTGTGTGTGTGTGTGTGTGTGTGTGTGTGTGTGTGTGTGTGTGTGTGTGTGTGTGCATATTTGCGCAGCTGGTCATGTGAGTGAGTGCTCAGATCTCTGCATGCACCAGTGTTTGACAGCTTGCTGTGGTGATGGTGTGTGTTTTGTAGATCCGGCTGGCGGAGGTCGAGCACACGTCTCTGATGTCGGAGCAGCTGTCTGATAAATCCCCCTCACCGGCGCTGCCTGATGACATCAGCCTGGACGAGCACAGCGACTACCAGCTGCTGGACAGGGACCGTAAGGTGTGTGTGTGTGTGTGTGTGTGTGTGTGTGTGTGTGTGTGTGTGTGTCATCACGCTGATTAATCATTATTGACATGCTTAATTAACTGATAAGTGCATGGGTCTCTCGGGTGGGTGTGTAAAGCTCCTTTGGGTTCGTCTCAGCAGGATCTTCTCGCTCTGTCTGTGTCTCTGATGCTTCTGCTGTCAGACTCGTGTAGAGAAGCTGGAGAACATGCTTGACTTGCACGGAACACTTTAAATAAATTATTCAATCATCTGTCATCCTGTACTCACCGTAGGCATAGCTGGATGTTTGACTTTTTGGGGCCAAACCAAGAAAAATTGATTTGGTCAATCAGACTTTTAAACACATTTTAGCTTTTCTGTAGCAAACCTGCAAATTCACACTCTTGTGTGCTGTTCAAGTTATTTTACTTACTGTACACAGATCAGCAGTAAGTGCATGAGGTTGTCATGATACATTGCATGCAAATTACTTTTAAGGGCTGCACTATATCTCTTTTAAACGCTTTGGAAAACAATGCACTATAAACATGTTTGTCATCACAATCTCAGAGGCTTTTATTAAGCAAATCAAGAAGTGAATTAGTCGCCCACTGCTTTAAAACAGACGTCTGCTGGGCATTAATCAAGTTAAATGTGCAATAGCAGGAACACAAACACTTGATTAAATCTTACTGAAAACAGATGATTAAGCAGTTTATATTGTACAAACTGTTCAGGTTTTGTTGTGTGTAAATTAAATAACATTTTGCTGTAATGTAGAACACTTGTCATATGTCATTTACTTTTGTGTACACTATTTGTTATAAATTAAATTAATGTTAATGCATTTAACTTTTTTCTTTTTTTTTGGTGAATGTACACTTCCATTCAAAACTATGATATCAGTACAATTTTGAATGAAGTCTCTTATGCTCATCGAGGCTGTATATATTTGAATAATAATCTTTTCTAACAATACAAGTCTTTACTATTACTTTTTATCCAATTAACACATCCTTGCTGAATAGAAGTATTATTATTAATTATTTTTTTTATTTTTTTACTGACCCTAAACTTTTGAATAGCAGTGTATATTGTAACACAATATTTTTAATTGTGAATAAAATCTGTTCTTTATAAACTTTTTTTTTTTTATCAAAGAATCCTGAAAAAAAGTATCACTGGTCCAAAAAAAAAAAAAAAAAAATATTGAGCAGCACAACCGTTTTCCAAACTGATAATAAATCATCATATTAGAATGATTTCTGAAGATCATGTGACACTGAAGACTGGAGTAATGATGCTGAAAATACAGCTGCACATCACAAGAATAAAATATATTTTAAAGTATATTAAAATAGAACTACAAATACAGCTTTGATGAGCATAAGAAATTTCTTTAAAATATATATATGTGTGTGTTTTGAACGGCAGGGTATACCCTTGGTTTTTGCTTCTTGTTCTTAAATTTGGAAGCAACTCCTGTCAGATATTTAGCAGTTATGTTCATGCTGCTTTTTGTCCATATGAAATACATGTGGATAGACTAATAGTATCATCCTAACAGATTTCTGTGATATATTTCTGTGATAAAATCCTCACCTCCACTGCAGCTCTCAAATCTGATTCAGTGGTAATATGCTGCAGGTACAGTGTGATATGAGTGATGAGACACACATGAAGCGCTGTGTGTCTGTACAGGAGCACGGCAGCGCTGACCTGAGCACAGACGAGCTCGTGTGCAGAAGCTTTCTTCCTCAGAGCGATGCATCCAGCGCAGGGCGAGACAGACGGGATGTGCGGCGTGAGACGGGTCACCACCGAGGTCAGGCGCCATGTGTGTGTCCTGCTCTCTGAAGGACCGTTTACATTAGATGTGTTCTTACACTTACACCTAGAAATCTATTTGTCTGTCTGCTTGTCTGAGAGACTGGATGGCCTTAAAACATTTAAAGTTTGAGCTATTAAAGCTTCTTCAAAATTTCTGGTTAGGATTTCTCAAGCCAACATCAAAGTTTGTCTTGACAAATATATATATATATGATATGATATGATATGCAGTATATAAAGTTGTGTGGTACCCACAACTAACAGTTTGAACATATGGACCCCAGATCACAAAACCAGTCATAAGTGTCAATTTTTTGAAACTGAGATATATCTGAACGCTGAATAAATAAGCTTTCCATTGATGTATGGTTTGTTAGGATAGGACAAAATTTGGCAAAAAAAAAAAAATCAAAATTTGAAAATCTCGAAAAAGGACGGTGCAAAAATAAATAATGAGAAATTGCTTTTAAAGTTGTTCAAATTAAGTTCTTAGCAATGCATATTACTAATCAAAAATTAAGTTTGATATATTTATGGTAGGAAATTTACAAAATAGCTTCATGGAACATGATCTTTACTTAATATACTAATGATTTTTTGGCATAAAAGAAAAATAATTTTGACCCCTACCATGTATTTTTGGCTATTGCTACAAATATACCTGTGCTACTTATGACAGGTTAAGATGTAGTTTTACACATCTAAATGAATGTTAAACTAAGGCCTTGTCCACGCTGATCTTTTTCTCTCTGTTTTGGCTTTGTGTCTACACTGAAGATGGTGTTTTTGTCAGGGAAAACTAAGATTTTTGAAAAAATATTTTGTTTTTGGAAAATTTTTTAATTGTAGTTTTTTTTGTTGTAGTGTGGCTTTTGAAAATGATGATGCATGTTTAGTCATGTGATGCACATATATGTATGTATATGTGTGTGTGTTTATGTATATGTGTGTGTGTGTGTGTGTTTATGTATATGTGTGTGTGTTTATACTGGTATTGTGCCTGTTATGTGCTATTCACTTTCAAACTATTGCTACAAATGTGTTACTGTGTACACTCTTCATATCACAGTCCTGCAAAGATGACAGAAAATTAATTCACGATTGCTGTTTACGGCAAAACGTGAGGGCAGTTGGGTTTAAGATCAGACATACAATTGTGAGTGAGTGCGACCTGAACGTGTCAGTGAATGCTGAGATAAAATAATCCTGCCAGAAGAAGTATCATGTCTGTTCCAACTATATCGTCTCAGTGAGCTTTTTTAGTGAATTAATTTTTTTTGACGTTTCAGTGTGGATGAGAAACTTCTGGAAAATGCTAGTGTGGACAGAGAGCGTTTCAAAATGAAAACATCATTTTCAAATGTATTCGGATTAATGAAGACGTAGCCTAACTCAGACAAGAAGCTGGAGTGTAAAAACACCTGTTGTGTTCTTCTGAAATGGGCTGATGTTTGTGTGTGTGGCAGATGGCAGTGGAGGAGACGGTCAGACGTCTTCACCTCTCTTTCATCTCCCGGCTGAGTTCTTCCATCCCACCACCGCTGCGATTCCCCAGGGCAGCCCAGCCACCGGAGCGGCCCAGCCGGGCTCCAGACACGCATCTCCAGCCTCATGGGCTTCTCTCAGGTCCCCAGGGGCCAACAGCAGGGTCATGGGCCCTCAGGTAAGAGACGGCTGTTCAGACTCAATCAGGACTTATAGTCAAGTGTTTGGATACCAACATAAGGATGAAGGGGTCTCAGATAGACTTTGACTTCGGACATTAAGTAAGGTCCATTTTGCAGTTTATTCTTGCCAACAGTCATCTACTTAAAAGGGTCATAGACTGAAATGTAAGAGATCACTGAATTATTAAAACATCCTGTAAGTTTCAGAACTCAAAACTTTCTTGTTAGTCTAAAAACAGCTTATATTGAAACCAATCTGCCAAAATGACAGGTTGCGGAATGTGAAACTTTATGATGTAATAGTGTGTATAAACTTTTTTTTTGGTGTATATAAATGTTTTGTTGTAAATTTAGCCTGCCCACCGATTCTACAGCACTGCCTGTTTAGCTCCGCCCACTAATTCTACAGCACTGCCTGTTTAGCTCCGCCCACTGATTCTACAGCACTGCCTGTTTAGCTCCGCCCACTGATTCTACAGCACTGCCTTTTTAGCTCCACCCACTGATTCTACAACACTGCATGTGTGGCTCTGCCCACTGATTCTACAACACTGCCTGTGTGGCTCTGCCCACTGATTCTACAACACTGCCTGTGTGGCTCTGCCCACTGATTCTACAACACTGCCTGTGTGGCTCTGCCCACTGATTCTACAGCACTGCCTGTTTTGCCCCGCCCACTGATTCTACAACACTGCATGTGTGGCTCTGCCCACTGATTCTACAGCACTGCCTGTTTAGCCCCGCCCACTGATTCTACAACACTGCCTGTTTAGCCCTGCCCACTGATTCTACAACACTGCATGTGTGGCTCTGCCCACTGATTCTACAGCACTGCCTGTTTGGCCCCGCCCACTGATTCTACAACACTGCCTGTTTAGCCCCGCCCACTGATTCTACAACACTGCATGTGTGGCTCCGCCCACTGATTCTACAACATTGCCTGTTTTGAGATTTGATGGGAGCCCACCTTTATCCAGTAGGCTTGATATCTAGTTTACTTGCTACTAACTGGCTCCACTTCCTTCCACTATAGAAAAGTGAAGTGATAACATCTCAGTATGGCTGTTGTGGAAATTGTCATTTTGAGCCAGAGTCTGCGCAGTAGTGATCATGAGGTGGAGCCGCGGTATCAAAGTCCCGTCCAAACTCCTGCAGACCCAATCACAAGCTCACAATCATGAAACCACAGCCTGTTTTTATAGCATCAAATAACTAACTAAAATCAAACTAATTAAAAAAAATTTAAAAAGATCATTACCATGCTAAGAACTATCTAAAATGATGGAAACCATCTTTGGAAAAAGATTATCTGAAGTATAATTTGATCATTTAGTTTGTCTCACGTGCCTTTAGATTACATTTATGACCTATACTGGGTCCAGCCACTTGGGGCAAACAAAATGTTTTGGCTTCACTATTCAGTATTTGTGCGGCACACTTGTGTAAACCTGATTTCCAGGTGGACTGGTGCACCCTTGACTCCCATAGGTTGGGCAAACCCCACCAATCAGTTTTTGCAGACAGAAAATTTGCAGTCGCAGATCTGGGTCACTAAGGCCTCTCATGTCCAGATCTAGGTTTGTTTCTCTTTCCTGACTCTCTTTTCACTTCTTGCCGCAGATGTCCCACAGTAACTCTTCGCTGGCCACGGGCAGCTCATTGAGCAGCCTGCAGACCATGCTGGAGGAGGGCGTCTCCCCGTCAGGAGACCCTACACTACCCCTGATCAGCAGAACCCACGTCCCTCCTCCAGAACTCAGCCAGAGATACCACACTCCACAGACTGTGTTCAACCTCCAGGCCACCAGGGGGCGCCACAGGAATCGGCGAGGATACAGTGACTGCACAAATCCTGACTGGATCCGACAAGACCCCTCCGATGAGGACACTGGATCCGGGGTTGGGGCTGGAGGACCCGGTCAGGCTGGTAATCTGGAACAGTTATCGGATAATCTGAGTAGCTTCTCTTTGACATCTCTGCACCCGTCGGATTCGCTAGCACCGCCGCTGGCCAAGAAGTGCAACAGCACTGGGAGTTTAGTACAGGGGAGCCTAGCAGTCCGGAATAAAGATGGGAGGTGCCTGTACGGATTCGATCCTTGTACTGAAGCAACAGGTGAGGAAACTGAGAGGGATGCGTCCCCTGTTGGCACCAAGACGTGCAGCCAGACTTTGGGTTCTGGCTGCCGTAAGAACAGATGAAATGCGTGGTTCGGTCAAGGTATGGGACACTGTGTGGTCTCTTCCGTGAACTCATCTCCATGTTTATCTCGAATGACACAAATCTGTTTCCTGTTGTGCTACTGACCAGCTAAAACTAACAGCCACAGCAACACAGTGTCTTTTCTTCTTCAGGGCATTACGCTGGACGCCCCAGAGGAGATGCAGTAGTCATGGAGTAGCGTAGAATGTTCTCAGTTCATTCATTCTGTTCATTCATTCATAGGCGAAAACAGACTAAGAACCTCACCGGCTGGAGTGTGTAGAGATCAGATGACACTGAGTGTGTAGCACGTGACACGTTTAAATGCAGAAAGGTGCCGTACGATGCTGCGTTCATGTCATGTCGAAATTACTGCCATTATGAGTACTGTGGTTGAGAAAGTAATTTTCTTTTAAAAGCATCTTGAAACACTGTTAAGGATATGCTTTTTTTTTCAGAGAATATTGTTGGCAAATTGTCTTGTTTAAAACATAAACCTAACTAAATTTAGGTTGTAATGTTTTCCCCAAGGATGTTTCGATGCTAGTACTGGGAAACGAGACAAAAAAACTGAACAAGACAAGTGAATCTGAAATTAGATGGTGTCCAAGTACTACATTTGATGAGGAATATGTACTTTTCTTGTTCTTGTATCAATGTGTGGATGTGGACGTACTTCATGTTCTTACAGTATGTGACCTAAGCAGCTTTACAGTGTCAACAGGAAAATAGTTTGTCAATAATGCAAGAGCACAATGGCAAAAATGTCATCATCCACTTCAGCTCTCTTCCAATAGTGTCTGTGTATCAGTCAAGTGTCCCAAACTAACCAAGCCAGAGGCAACAGCGGCAAGGAACCGAAACTCCATCCGTGACAGAATGGAGAAAAAACCCTGGGAGGATCCAGGCTCAGTCGGGGGCCAGATGAAACCAGCTTGGCGTGGCTTTAGTGTCGTTCAAAATTACTCTGCCGTGTCCTCATGGAATAGTAAAGTGTCCACTAGCAGAAGGTCATCTAGGTACTACTCTTTTACAACCCTGTCCATGATTGCAAATCCGGTATATATTCATGTAGAGCAAGAGTTTGTGGGTTTGATTCCAAGGGAACACGTGTTAGGTAAAAAATGTTAGCCTGAATGCACTGTAAGTTGCTTTGGATAAAAGCATCTGCTAAATGCATAAATGTAGATGTTTTACAAATTTTAGCATACTACTCATTTCAGATACTGTTTTACAATAGGTGTATTCTGATGGACTTTTTACAGGAAACTGGCAAAATATGAAAGCTCTGACTTGTGTAAAAACCCAAACTGGTAATTTGTTGCCTACAGTATAGAGTGACGACGTCAAAATGCACAAGGTTAATTCACCTCTGGTTCTCAATTTATATTTTATTCAATGCAGGACAGTTTAAATGTCTGAAAATGAGCTAAAGACACAAATTAAACATCTTTAAACTCATCGTTGCTCTAGAAGTGCATCATTTCTGTGTCGGTGTTCAGGTCTCGTGCAGTAATTCTGATGTGACGTGAGCGTGGCGTTAGAACTGCGTCTTTCGCTTCATTTTTATGTGGGAGGATCGAGTTTTAGCAGCCGCCCACAGATCATTAGAGCTGCAGGGTGAGTTTATAAATGTGTGATGGTAGTTAGTAGCATTGACTTGACTGAGGAAACATCTCAAGCCCATACCATGACATGCACTGAATGCTGGACTCTACAGGATGATTGAAGATCTTAGAAGCAGAAACATGAGCTCTGATCCTAAACCCAGTGAGCTGTTGGTCTGACCTTTTTCATAATCATCCATTAGATTGGCAGAAGATCCCATAGCATACATGCAGATGAACATGCATGTGCACCCATTATACATTTATCAAATCTTTATTTTTGAGGCGTTCGTCAGTTTTTGGAAAGATTCTTGTATTTTTGAGTCCAGGATGTTGAGCTGTTAGCTTACTGTTGTGGAGTTTTGTTTCATTTCAATCTTTAATGTAAACAGAGAGGTCACTCACTAGGGATTGGATTAGAGCTGATGCTTGTCTCTGGAAATCATGCATGAGCGATGATGTCACTGTACTGTGAAGATGTCAAAAAGTATTGATTTATTTTTAAAGTATTATGTGAAATTTCATTCTTTTACTTGCATAGTTTTACATTTCTGTCTTCCACTTTGCATTTTGTACAAACATCTCCCTAAAAATACAATCACATGTGGTTCTGAGGCCCAAAACATACTATACACAAGAACATGAACACAATCTCTTCTAGCTCTGCATTACATTTAATTATTTGTATGTATGCCATGCAAGTTTGAGTCACGATTTCAGTGTGGCTGCAAGCGTCACTCAAGCTATCATCGCTGTAAACGGTCTTCTTCAATGGTCAGTTCTCTCTTCCAGATAAGGAATCTTATGTTTATGATTTTCCAGTCACTTACAGAGATTTGATGGAAACTCTATCGCCCTCTTCAGTCCTGCAGTGCACTTGCATCACTGGCAGTGTACGATGTGTAGCGTATGTTTCTGGGCTTTTCTGAAACGGAGGCAGATCAGTGAATTGATTTTTACTGATTTTGATTCTCATTTGCACAGCTGAGTTGTTTGTAAAGGACTCTCAATGCATTTGCATGATTGCATCTATATTCATGTATACTTTAGTGTCCTTATTCCAAAACTCCTGCTGTGATCAAATCATTCCCACTGGATCTACAGCACTGAAAAACTGGGCAAATCAGTCACAAAGTCATTCATTTCTCATACTTCAAAAAAAAAAAAAAAAAAAAAAAAAAAAAAACACTTGATACTTTTAAGCGTTTTGATGATATATGAAATATGTATCCACCTCCGATATTTATGTATTTGCTCTGAAACTCTTTTTTAGTACCATCTTTTTAACCAAACAGTCAATTGTTGCCAGAAGGAGCTTTAGTTCAAATAATCAAGGCATGCTTTCCACACTAAATGAACATTGCATAGCAATACTGACCTATATATATTTATGGAAACATGCTGAAGCATGTTAAATGGCACATGACTTCAGTGAACATTTTTGAATGATGAAGCATCTGATTGTTTTGAATCAATTTATTGTAATGAACCATTCAAAAGTGATTCATGCAAATGAACTGAACTTCTGTTTTTGCTCTTGAAGTTTAAACTCAAGACTCTGTTGAAACATCTCTGTCCTGATGCTTGCATACGTGCACGATGTGAAACCGGGCTGCTGACATGGTCTTTATGAAACTTTATGAGCAAATATAAAGCATCAAAAGCATTTAAAACAATGCAATATTTACTTCCTTTATTTATATTGCCAATATAACTCTGTAGTAAATATTCTGTATACTGCCAGCCTTATCTCAGAGGATTCTGCGTTGGTTCTTCTGAAGTTCAGAGGAGTTTCATGCGTTTCCCATGTGCTGTAGCATCATTCACAATCCTAATAAAGTCACCGAACTGCTTTACTGATGTCAGTGAATCTGCAGAGTTTTGGTTCATGCACAAAGTACCAAAATAGTGTATCATGGAAAATAACAACAAAATCAAACAATTAGATATATTATAACTACTAAATGATCAATGTCTAATTATTTATAACGCCACAAACAACTTTTGAAAAACTTAACAGGCTTGTTTTTATACATTTAGGTCTCATTACTTAATGCATTAACTAACATGTCATGAACTAACAGTAAGCAATATTATTGTTATTATTGTTATTGTTATTAAGAACAATTGTTCACTTGTTTGTTCATGTTAGTTGGATTTAAAATGTTTAAGTAAAACATGACTAAGATTAATGAATGTTGTTCTTTCATTGTTAGTTCATGTTTACTGGTGTAGTGTGACAAATGAAATTGTATTGTAAAGTGTTATGTTGTTTTTAAATGTTTTTTTTTTTTTATGTTTTTTTTAATGGTTTTATTAAGTTAAGAAT
The DNA here is from genome assembly GCF_018340385.1 of Cyprinus carpio. Classification (NCBI taxonomy): domain Eukaryota; kingdom Metazoa; phylum Chordata; class Actinopteri; order Cypriniformes; family Cyprinidae; genus Cyprinus; species Cyprinus carpio. The sequence continues at coordinate 1,497,764 of NC_056602.1, read as the reverse complement.
TTACCACACAAAACACATCATGATAAATGATGAATCCTCACTGTTGGAATAATTGTGAAAGGAGTGTCTTCTGCTCACCAAGGCTTTTCTTTTAAACCAAAAATACAGTAAAAACAGTCCTTTTGTGCCATTTTAATACCATTAAACTGGAAAACTCTCTTTTGTAAACCTTTTATAATGCATATTTCTGTGATGGTAAACCTTGTTTACTGTAGTTGTGTTCACAGTTTTTGAGAATGAAGCTGTCTCTTTATTTTGTTGTCCTAACTAACGTGTGTTGATGATCGTCTCGATCAGAACAGACCGGGCTGATGTTCTCCTGACCTGTGAGCCAATCAGAGCAGCAGATGGACGAGGCAGGTGTGTGTGTGTGTGTGTGTTTCTGGACATCTGTCCACATCTGCTGCTGGACCGTGAGCTGACCAGAGTCTCATTTACATATGCTAATGAGCTCGCAGAGGCCACAGCAGGAAGCCCATCAGTCACTGTTTGTCTGGATGAGACTGAACAAGAGCAGAGCAGATCTGCCACCTGTGTGTGTGTGTGTGTGTGTGTGTGTGTGTGTGTGTGTGTGTCTCTCCTCAGTTCACTCCATGCAAATGAGCAGTGAGCAGTGGTCAGTTATTATGCTGTAGAAACGCCCACGAAGGCCATCATCACAGCCCTCGACTCTCCAGAAATAACATCACGGTCAGTGTGTGTGTGTGTGTGTGTGCGCTGCAGATCCATCGGCTGTAGATGGTCAGAGTCTGATTCAGTCTGTCTGTCTCGATTTAATGTGACATGAAGAGATAATGGCTCTCTGCAGTCATTTGTATTTAATGGTCTTGTCCTCCTCTTTCTCTCTCTCTCAATTTCCTAATTCGTACATAAAAATAAATCACTTTATAAAAGGACATTAATAGTTGTTATTTATGTTTTTAAATGTTTCAAATGTTTAAAAATGTAGTTAAAATTATACATAAATAAATCATTTTTAAAGGATAAAATAAATGTATACATTTTAAAATTTAGTAAATTAATAAAATAATTTTTAGAACTACATTTTAAATTGAAAAAAAAAGAAGTTTTTTGTGTGTGTGTTTTATTAAATACTTGTCAAACATTGGTCGGTTGAGTTGAATAGAAAAATGCCATTGGACAGTTCACTCGTTGGGCAACCAATCATCTTTCACATTTTAAGAACCGCCCACTTTCTCAGCTGCTCAAAGTATTTATAAAACATTAGAAAATATGAAAGACCGTAACATCTATATATTCTGTAAATATAGATTTTTAGTTTAAAAATTGCTTTTTTTTTTACTTAGTGATATATTTATGACAGTGATTTCCACTCACTGAACAGGCTTCAAATTCATAAAAATACATAAACTACACACAGTTGATTTAAAGGGACAGTTCAACCAAACATGAAAATTAGCTGACAGTGTACTCACCCACATCCCAGCTAAGCTGCAGATGAGTTTGTAGCATTGCATCAGTGTCTCAGCAATGGATGCTCTGCAGTGAATGGGTGCCGTCAGAATGAGAGTCCAAACAGCTGATAAAAACATCACAATAATCCACAAGTAATCCACAGCACTCCAGTCCATCAGTGAACATCTGGAGAAGACAAAAGATGAAACAAATCCAGCATTCAGATGTTTTTAACTCCAATACGAGTTCATAATCCATAATAACACTTCCTCCATTTTCAGCAAATTTTCATTTTTTGGTGAACTGTTCATCCAAGTTGTTGTCTAGGAAGGTAGAAATGAGACTGAAGTATAACAATTCACTAAATAAATCAAAAATACAAATGCAACTGATTTTCTTAATGCACTCAAAGTTAGAGATGGTAATTTGTGATTTCATGTTGATTCTCCAGATGAAGTATGCACTGGTTCAGTCAGTCTAGTCATGACGCACATCAGCTTTCAGCTCTGAAAAACTCATGCAGCCTCAACAATATAATATTGAGTTTTACAGACAATGACAATAAGAGCTCACTTTACTTCTATAATTACAGAGCTCTGCTGCGCACCGATAGCGCTTTAATTAGACGCCGCCACGATGGCACTCAAACCCACTGGAAGCCGACAGCTCATAACGCTCAGATATATGCCAGTGCACAGATTCACAATTAATATCGTTATATGCAATATCTGCACTTATAAGAGAGTTATGATTTAAACACGGCAGAATGACGTCCCTGAGCGAGGAGAGAATGAAGCAGCTGTGTTCATGATCGCTTTCTGTGACAGTCCAACTTCAGATGTTCAGTTTCAGATTCATCTTTTGTTGCAAGAGATCGTGAGAAAAACACAAAAAACAGCTCAATGCACACACGTGATTTATGATGAATGAGACGATCTGCCCCAAACCACATTATAATTACTGTAGTTCAGTGAAGTCGAGCAGTGAATCAACATGAATCTTTTAGTAAGTTGTGACAGAAAATCTGATGCAAATGGCATATGTTTGCCTCTATATTTAAAATAGTACTTCAGGCAAAATTAGATAAGACATTTTGCAGGATGTTCACACTTTTTAAAATCTAAATTGCACTAAAGTACCATTAAAGTCATCAACATTTATGTCGAAAAGAGAAATCTATTTTGCTCACTAAAGTGTTTGTTTGATCAAAAATACAGTAAAAACAGTGAAATATGATTCCAATGTAAAACAGCTGTTTTCTATGTGAATCTCTGTTAAACTGTAATTTATTTCTGTGATGCGCAGCTGTATTTTCAGCATCATTACTCCAGTCTTCAGTGTCACATAATCTTCAGAAATCATTCTAATATACTGATTTAAAGAAACATTTCTGATTATTATCAATGTTGAAAACGGTTGTGCTGCACAATATTTGTTTTGCAGAAACTGTGATATTTTCTCAGGATTTTTTTATGAAATTACATGGCATGAAATGGAAATTTATATCTGTTTTGTAAATGCATGTTATAGATCTTATTGTAAAAGAGTCATCCATGCAATGCATACGTTTCATTTTTATTTGGACCTTGTGCGCTCTTACAAATAAGGGTTCTCTATTGCATTGATGTTTCTGTGAAGAACCTTTAACCTCCATGGAATCTTTCCATTGGACAAATGATTCTTATAGTTGAGAAAAGTTCTTTAGTTTATTAAAATGTTCTCTTCTGTTAAGAACTGATCACTGAACGGTTCTTTGGGGAACCAAACATGGTTCTTTATTGCTTTGAAAACCCCCCAAAATTGAGATGTTCCTTGAAAATGTCAAATCCTGATCTTCCAGTGAAAACTCTATTAATATAAGTCCTTCTTATTTTGTTCTACATTTCACTCACATACATGTAGGCTACTTTACAATACAGACGATCTGCTGCTTCTTACATTTCATAGCGACATTAAAGCATCATCGTTCATGTGATTTAGAGTCTTCCTGAAGTCATGTGATGTTTTGTGTGAGGATCAGACCCACATATGAGATATTAGCTGATAATCGTCATCTGTACATATTTTTATGCTGTTTGATGTTGCTGACGTAAAACCTGAACACGAAGCACCTGGATTTGGCAGGTTTGGAAAGTTATGAAAGCTACAAATCGCGACTCCAGTTTAGTGTTGTTCCTCTCACTAAACATCATTACACAGCCACTTTCCAGTTTATACAATTTTAAAGCGAATCAAATTGTATTTGATGCTCAAATTGTCTTGATTAGTTGTCTTTGACAGTTTATGATTTATTGGTTTGATCTTTAAGTATTCTCTCTGTGCCTCTGAGGTTTGTGTTAATCCATGAAGTTTCTGCTCTCTCATGCGTGCTGTGTGTGTGTGTGTGTGTGTGTGTGTGTGTGTGTGTGTGTGTGTGTGTGTGTTTCTAGATGAGGGATTGATATGCATGTTGTGAGTCAGTAGAGAGCCTGTCGTGTCAGTCTGTGATAAAAGAAAGAAACACAAAGAAAGTCACTTTGATCTCCTGTCGGTTCTCTCAGGAGTGTGTCGTTATTTGCTTGTTGTCACTGTCAGCCGTCGACACACAAATACAATCACACACCAACATCATCATGTTTTAGGTTCTATGAGGGTTGTTTCGTTATTTGCTTGTTGTCACTGTCAGCCGTTGTGTGTGTGTTTGATGTGTGTGTGCGAGCAGATGTGTGTGTGTGTGTGTGTGTGCGAGTGTGTGTGTGTCTCTGTGTGTTTGTTTGTACGAAAGTGTGTGTGTGTGTGTGTGTGTGTTTGTGTGTGTGTGTGTGTGTGCGAGGGTGTGTGTGTCTGTGTGTGTGTGTGTGTGTGTGTGTGTGTGTGTGTGTGTGTGTGTGTGTTTGTGTGTGTGTGTGTTCTGGTCCCAGTGGAGTCACTCGATCAGAGTATGGCGTGTGTGGCTGAGACTCAAAGACTCTCGGACCAAGCTGTTTCCACTCTGCGGACACACATGCTGCTCACACACTCTCACTCTCTCTCTCTCTCTCTCTCTCTCTCTCTCACACTCACACACTCTCTCTCTCTCTCTCACACACACACACACACACACACACACTCTCTCTCTCACTCACTCACACTCTCTCACACACACACACACACACACACACTCACACACACACACACACACACGTGTTTCTGCTCATGTGTCAGCAGTGGATTCTCTGAGCTTCAGATGATCATTCATACTGTCAGTCATCAGACTCTGCTTTTATTTATATAAGCAGTGAAGTGTTTTGTTTTATTTTTATAATTAGTTGGGTTTTTTGAATGAGGCTTTGAATTGATTCAGGTTGTTATCTTTTTTTTTGTTAAGATTGATGTCCGTATCTTTGACATAACTGGTCAGTGTTCAAAACTATCTCCTTACCTTAGGCCAGTTTACAACGGTAAGATTGTAATATTTTACATTTGTAATAGTACAAGCTTGCCACTGTTCGGACTAAAGAAAGAGTCACGGTTAGTAGCTATATCGCATGATCCTGCAGGTGGCGGATCGTTTGTAGCCTTTTCTCATAATTGAACAATAATTGGATGTCAAACAATAACATATTGTACATATGCACTCATCTGGCGATGTGAGTAGTTAGTGACCTAGTTAGTTTGGGAAAGATGGGATGTTTTCTGGATTACTTTTGCAAGAGCATGCAGAAGAGTTTCAAAATCTCTGGTGATGGATCTCTGATGCGCATTTACAATTCTGAATATTTCTGTGGAAACTGTGATACATTTTTATTTTTCATGATTCACAGATGAATAGAAAGTTCAAAAGAACAACATTTATTTAAAATAGAAATATTATATAACATTTTAAATGTCTTTACTGTCACTTTTAATCAATATTTTACTTCTTTCAAAACAACCCCAATGTTTAATCATTAGTGTATTTCTGGATTTCTGAGATGATCTATTGACCAATCAGCATCCATCCTTTTTGTAATAATTGCTCATCTCCCCATTTCCTTGTGCACTGGCTGTGAAGGTTTCCAGTTTTCTTCTGGATTATTCTGCTTAAATCACCTTCACCGTCCTCTGCTGCTCTGATGATATCGGTTGTGTCTGCGTTTGTTTGCGTGTGATGATGGGATGAGTATTGATTACATGAGGCAGACGCTCAAGATATTAACTGTGTTCGGGTCGCGGTGAATCATGTGGTTCGCTGATCCTGATAACTGGATCTGAACAAAAGCCTCCATCTGCTTTTCTTCCCAAAACACTCCACAATTTGTCTGTCAGCGTTTGAGTAAAAACAAACCAGAATCCAAACCTCACGACGGGCCGCCGGCGGCTGTTTGTAGAGTGTGAAATTGAAAAGTGTCTCGGGCCGTTGTTGATTTTAGCCTCAGTTATTGAAAGAGTTTGGGAGGGTCAGGTGTGCTTTCCTTCAGTGTTCTGTGGGAATTCCTCATGATCCGTCCTGTGATTGTGTTCAGTGTGTGAACGTTCCATCAGATCAGTTTCATGATGAAACAAGTGAAGGTCATTTTAGTGATTTAGTTTGATATGAAATGCATTTGTCCTTTCATTTCTTTCTCCTTATAAAACTGATGCCAAATTTACACTGCAAAAATTGCACAGAAGCCCTTCTGAAGCATTTAGGTGTCTTTACACAGACTGTTTAATGCATTTACACATTAAATACAACAGTATGCTTTGATATTAGTTGCTGAGGTGGCTCAGAGCAGGCTTAATTTAGTCTGACTTTTATGCAGCATTGCCTCTTTAAACAGAATTTTAAGCAGGCACAGAACAGCCTTAACTTGGCTGTGTAATTTCTGCAATAATTGGATGTCAAATAATAACATATTGTACATATGCACTCATCCGGCGATGTGAGTAGTTAGTGACCTAGTTAGTTTGGGAAAGATGGGATGTTTTCTGAATTACTCTAGGAAGAGCATGCAGAAGAGTTCAAATCTCTGGTGATGGATCTCTGTCACAGGTACTGTGGTTCATGACCCAGATTCCAGTGGAAATGTCTAGTTACAAAAACAAACACTGAAGAAACAGAAGATATGTTTGAGGAAACTAAGAAAACTGAAGTGATTTATCAGAACAGTCATGAGTAGTTGCGTTTAACTTTGGTAAAATCACTGTAGCGCCGAAGGTAGTATAAGAAGTGATAGTCCAAACCTGTGTGAGTTTTCTTTTGCAAAGCACACATGAAAATATTTGATAGAATTGTGAATAAATTTTAGTGACAGTCTACTGCATCCTTATTTTCAATCTCTGTGAAAAAAACTAAGTTCTTGCTCAATTTAAAGGGGCGTTTCCTCTAACGGGGTACCTCTGGGTTCAGTGCTGGGCCCAATCCTCTTCTCAGTATACACAACAAAGCTGAGCCCAAACATCCAGGTACATTGGTTTTTCTACCTTTGCAGCACTGACACACAGCTCTACTTCTCATTCCAGCCTTACAATCCCATGAGATTGCACAGATCTTGGCCTGAATGAAAGAACACTACCTCCAGCTCAGCCTATAGGCTATTTCCTCTCACAGAATCCCACTGCTGTGATTGGCTGACTTCATCACACTGTAGCCACGCCCTCCTTTACAGCGTGTCATGTGTTTTGGTAGTTGAGATGCCAATCGCTATCATAGTTGCATATGTTTAAAACAGCACAACCACAACGATAGCAACAGTCTGTTTCAGTGTGGAAATTTTTAGTTTTAACTATATTATAACTTGTCGTGTTGCAAAAGACGCTGCATGTGTGCGGGTATGTACTGATTTTATTAGCGACACTCACATTGCAGCAGAAACTCTCATATGTGTAAATATCAATAACCTTTTGATTCTCCATTTCAGGACCTCTTTAATGCTTTTATAACACTGCAATAGCAGACGTATGAAAAGTGACATCAGTGCACCAATTTATGAGCTTTAAATGCTGGTGTGTGAATCTCATGCCTCACTGAATATAAAGTGACCACACTCTCCATCATCATCCTCATCCTCCTTACGAAGGGTTACAGTCAGCATCACTCCGCAGAGCGTGACAGAATCCCTTATCATAGGAAAGACTGATCTCCTCCTATGATCCATCATGCATACACCTCAGCAGACGCAAAAGCTAAACTCAAAAAAGGCAGTTCATGGTTGGCAGCTGAAGTTCAGCAGCGTAAGTGCGTCACCGTGAATCTTTGACTAATTGGTGCCTATCTGTCTCTCGTCGATCTCTTAAACTCAGGGTCTAATTTCTGTGGTTTCAGGTGAGATTGTGACATGCGATGATGGATTTCAGCTGGCAGCAGTGCAGCTGTGAGCGATGCTGGAGAGTTTCTGCTCATCAATATTAATGCGGCCACTGCTCAAACACACAGTTTGGTATCAGGACTGAGCAGAGAAACAATTACATCAAATATTACAACAGCAGAGAGACGATAATCAGCAGCACCACATGAGCTCAGCGACACACTGAAACACAGTCACTGCGGCTGCGCTCAGTTAGATACATGTATACTTTTGAGAGAAATTAATACTGGAACCAGGGTGAGAATGTAAGTTTCCCAGTAATATCAAACAAATTATTCATGTCACACGTTTGCAGACTTTCTCCAACAGGTGCATCAGGAGCATCTCCTCAATGACTCATGGTTTCCTGACCATCAGTTGAACTCCTGGTGCTCAGATCGGCTCTGTGACGTGTGTATGTGTGAGTTTGCCCAGAGCGGCTCGTGGTGTGAACGTCGGGCATGGTTTCAGCGAGGCGCTGAGCAAACAGACGCCCACCGCAGCCTCCCTCCGAGTCACATCAAACGCCTCCACCGCGACGGCAAGCGGCCATTAGGATTACGGAGCACAGCCGGACCAGATTACAGCCGTATGCTAACAGCTGAGACTAAATCTGCCAAGAAGAGACAATCAACAGCCACACTGAAGAACAAGAGTTTGATGGGGATTATGGGAGAATTCACTCCCAATTCCTTCACTCACTTTTAAAGTGTGAGCGTGTAAATGTGGACGCTGTGTGTTGATGTTCATCTGTGTGACATCAGAAAGCTGCAGTCCTTTCTGCGGTTTAGTGCATGTCAATACACTCAAAATAAAGGAAATTGTATTGTCATTGATGGTTCCATGAAGAACTGTTAACATCCATGGAATCTCTCTATTCCATGAATTGTTTTTATCCACCTTTTTCTTGCCGTAAAAATGGGCACAGCCATTTGTATATTCTATGGGTCTGGCTTCCGGTCTCATCTGCGTCCAGCTATTTTTAGCTGTACAAAATAGTTTGTTTTGCTGCTTGATATTGAAAATTGGTGTGTCTTACCAAATTATTTGAATGAATTATCTTAATTATGAACATGGTTTGTAGTGCAAATAGTTTTACAGTTTACTGCACGTTGTTATTCTTCTCGTTAACTAATGAACCAGAGACTCACCCGTAGGCTTACATTAATAAAAAGTCCTTCAAACTCAGAAAAATGTGGCTCTTTTAAGAATTGATCACTGAAAGGTTCTTTAGGGAACCAAAAATGTTTTTTTTTTTTTTTTTTTTTTTTTTTTTTACCTTTGTTTAATTTTTATTCATGGTTTCACTGTGAAAACCTACTTTTGAAACGTACATTTTTGAGCATTCACATGCATTACAGGCTGAGAAAGACTTACCCTCTTAAAGTTTTTTTTTTTTTAAGGATGATTTTTATCTGAGATGATCAAGGAGATCTTTGGTCATGATGAAGCCAAAGTGAATCCAAGAAATAAACAAAGCACATACAGAGAGAAGCTTCAGGTGCATGTGTGTGTGTGTGTGTGTGTGTGTCTTCAGCTGATAAGTAATGATGAATTACAGTGAAATGTGCAGCTCTGTTATCTAAAGGTCAGGATGTTGAGCTGCTGGTTAATGATCTGATTTCTTGACGGAGCAGCTCATGGCCTCTTCGCCTCCTCTCACACATTCTATTCGTCAGTTCTTCCTCAATATTTTTTTTTTTTTTTTTACATGCGTGTTTGCTGAATCTCTTCCTCTATTTGTTTTGTGGTTCAGGTTCCTTTCTGTGAGTAACTCGATCAAAATCTGCTAAATCAAAATTATTGTTTGCATTTTTTTTGTCGTTCACTTTTGCTCTAACAGCAAAAAACTAAATCCACAATACCATTATAAACATATAGCAATCATACGTTTTCAGTTTGTAATAAATCCTCATGGATTTTGGTTTAATTTAATGTTTATCTTCAACAAAAGCTACTAAATAGTCCATTATACTTTATGTTTTAATTGCAAAACATTATTTCATACAGTATTTTCCCCCACAGACAGGTTCTCAGTATGACAATTTACTTCATAAATTTAAATAAATAAAAATAACACTTTTGCATTCCCATATGCTTCAATTGCAAAAGACAAAATTAGCATTTCTTTTACTTTACAAAAGAGGAAAAAATGTAGCGATTTATTCTGTTGGTCAGAAATAGATTTAAAAATTTACATTTATTTATTTGTTTATTTTTATGAATGGAACTATAGGTTAAATGGAAACGCATCATTACAGTCCATGTTCACTGCTCACTGGAAGTTTATCAAATGTGATTTCAGCAGATTTGCATGTGGATAGAGTCTTTGATGAATCTCCATTGAAGGAGATCCCATAATAATTTATGTAGATAGATACAGTATTATCAGTAGTAGTACAGTTATACAGTAGTATTTTATTATATGATATGATTAATATCATGTTTTTAAATATGATGGTTTCATTCTAAACATGGTGATTATCTCTAATATGGACACCCAACAAAATATATGATATTTACCATCTGAATCTAACCATGTCATGTCAACAAATGGAAAGGTCAGCCATCTGTTAATTATCATGTTAATTACTGTGCCTTAAGTCCCAACAGCAGGGGCACTTTTTACCCCAAATACCATACTTTTACATATTCTTTCGTTCAGGGGGCACGCAAACCATAGCGGCGCACCTGCTTTCCTTATTTAAAACTGTTGCTTTAATTATCTTAAAACTGAAAATCTTTAAGAAGACCTTTGTCTCAAAATATATGCATTTATTTTAGCGTTTGCTACTTAAATATACAATATATAGTTCTATATATATATATATATATCATATATATATATATATATATAGATATATAGATAGATAAAGAATATATATTATATATTACAATATATATTATTTATTAGAAGAAATAAGCACAAGGACCAGGATCAAGGATTGTGTCAAGGATCAGCCAAATTTGCACGTGCATCTTGAAAAGCGAATGTTTTGGAAAGTGCTACACTATGTTTTTGTGCATTTTAGAGGGAAATAATAGGTCTACAGGTGAACAAGATTTCACGGGGTTTGTAAATGAATCATTTGTACGGATGTGATTTCAGAGGAAGACTGCAGGTGTCTGACACAAACTAATGAAATGTGATATGTGAGGTCAGGCTGATGAGCTGAACTGTCACCACTCTGGACACACAACAGATCTTAACGGATCGTGTCACTTCTTTAATCGCATTCGAGCGCGCTTCAGTCCGCCAGCGTTCATCTGCACAAGCGATGAGTGAGCAGTGAGAGTCCGATTCATTATCATTCGATCTGCTGTAATGTCAGCGAGGAAGCCTGCATGGCGCTCCCTCCTTTAGTTCTTTATTTATTTGAGCTATTTCGGTGGTCGTTGTGGCAGCATCATTTGGGGTTGCCATGGAGACAGTGTTACAGTCACAGCACATCTGATCTACTGTATCACTGCGATCGGTCAGTCAGATGAAGATCTGTGTTGAACTCAGAGGACTGGTGCTCTGTTAAACAGAACGACTCATCTCACTTTTATGTATAGATCACAAACCACCTGCAGCTTCAGCGGAGAGAGTTTGGTGAGTTTACATTGAGCCCCTATTATAATAAAAGCAGAACATTCTTCCAAATTCATAAACTGTGAGGAATCGGACTGCAGATTCATCTGTACATAGAGCCTCCTACATTCCTGTATCTCTCTGTTGTGATCTGTACAAATGATCAGATTCCTGTCTGGTCTTTCAGTGAAGAGCGACTGATTCACAGTGAGCTGCCTCCACCAAGTGGACAAATAGTGACAGTGAAACCAGACAGGTAATCATCTATGATTATTAAATCCTTCATCAATATGTAAAAAAATCTTTGCATTTTATTTTTGCATAAAATTAATCTTTCCTTTTTTTTGCATTTTATTTTTGCATAAAATTAATCTTTCCTTTTTACCTCTGCTCTAACGTCGTCGTCGTCCCATTACTGTTTTGTGAGACTTTATGGATTTAAGATTGGTTTGATTGATTGTTTATAAAATTTGCTAAATACATGTGAGGTATATGTTTATGAAGTTTCCAATAAGAGTTTTTTTTTTTTTGGGGTTGGTTTTTATATGAAGCTGGGATCAGCTTAATGGATGGTTTTTTATTTTTTTTTTTTTACTGTTTAAATGTAACCAAAATGACGTCAAGTCTATAGATAGATTGCAAGAATAAAAAAGAAAGGAAATTATAAACAAATTGGTAAAAAGTTATACAAATTTACTTAAACGTTAATTGTATTTGTTTTAGCAAATCCTTTCTGTCTTTGCTTCTTTTCAGTTTCTGTTTGGTTTTCCTGTGTGTTAATATTCTGTGATTATGTTATGTTAGTTAAAAAAAAAATCGCAATTCGTTTATGTGTAGCCTACATAATCTTTAAATTGGTGTAGATTATGTGTACAGTACATTTGCGTTATTTATATGTAGGTTCTGCTTTATAATGTGTGTAGTGTGTAAATAATAGTTTAATTATATGTAAGAAACCATGTGAGTTTGAGTGTATATAATGTATTTGATGTGGTGGCGCTCTGGAGCGCGCGCGCACACACACACACACACACACATTTGGTTTTTATTGATGCGGAACAACAAGTCCGAACAAACTCTGCTGCTCCACTTCCGAATGTTTGAAACACCTCCACCAGACCAGCGCCTCCTCCTGCAGCTCCCGAGGAGACACCGATCCGCTCCACCGGGCCGATGACGGAGAACGAGCGAGCCGCCAGAACCCTTAAACACGTTCTGCAGAAACCGGGGAACGGCAGCTGCGCGGACTGCGGCGCCGACAGTAAGTTATTGTTCTTTACACGCATCAGACACTCACAGATCAACCGGAACCGAACCTGCGCGAGCGGAGGAAACCTCACCTGGCTCACCTGAAACACGACGCACTCCGGCGACTCGGCATTGAGATGTTTCATACAACACATTACAGCCTTATTTTATTATACAGTGAGAGTCCATAAAGTCAGATGGGAAAGTCCCTGTTTTAAATCTGAAAAGAAGCGCGTGCATGCGTTTCCAGACAGAGACTGCAGGAGTTCGTGAAGGAGAGACAGGCACGATGATGGGTTAGGGTTCTGGCTACCCGATCTCATGAAAGTGCATAGCGCTAGCACGAGTTTATGTTTCGATTTCTACATTGGCGTGCATATGATACGCATCGGTAGGATGAGGTTTGTGGGGTATATGCACTCCAACGAAATGCTTATAACATGCACGTGAAAACTGTATCATATGCACGCCAAAGTCAGTTTCTGCATATCAAAAGCACGATTTTCTGTTTGTATTTGGCGTACTGTTATAAGCATGGTGTGTTTTTACTCATGTAAGGCAGGGTTTGATTTCAGGAACTCTGCAGCAGAATATGTTCCTTCTGATTCAGGATGATTCACTTATGAGTTTAGAAATGACATTCCAGAGCTCAGGATTGAGTTTGAGAGGAGCTGCTTCTGCAGGAGACGGGTCAGATGTAGACTGAAGGTGTGGCTGTGTGTGATTTCTACATATTTCTAGAGAGAGAGAGAGAGAGAGAGACGGGGGATGTGGGAGCGGTTGAGGAGACTGATGAAGAAACAGGAAGTGTATTTCTCCACACCATCCACTGTAACACATGAAGAAAGACAGAAAGAGACGTTCTATCATTTCATTTTCAGCCAAAGTCCCTTTTAAGGCGAGTCTGTTCACTCTGCGGCCACATTTGTAATGCCTCTGGGCAGCTATTTTCAGGCATGCAATACCAAAGCTGTGTCCCAATTCGCCTGCTTATGCTACGCCCTAAAAAATATGTACTTTTTGTTGTAGTTGTTATGAAAAAGTGTATACTTCTGAGTGTGTGGCAGAAGATAGGCAAGCTTTGGGCCACACTACTTTCTCATGATTGCTCCTGTGATTTAGTTATGTGCATCCCGTCACCATTTAAACTGCCAATCATTTTAATTAATTGAATGATAATCATAATACTTCATAAATAATAACACTTGAGATAGAGCTGCACAATTAATCAATTTCTAATCACGGTTACAATTACGGATGCCACAATTACGTAATCATTCAAAGCGATAATTAATCGTTTAAAGTCCACTTATGTTATTCTGCACACTTAAGATGTTTAGGTTTGGGTGATTTTTTTAATTGTAGTTTTATTGTAACATTATAATACCATGCATTATTTTTTATTTTTATTTTTTTATTTAAAGAAGAAACCAATCCAGTGTATATTTGACGTTTGAGGCCACTACAGAAACTTCTACTATAGAAAAGCAAAATACGTTTTTCATGGAGAGTGTTTTCAGCTTGTTAATTTTCATTTAAAAATATGGCATGCAGTTGCTTCAAACAATGATATGAACATCATTCAGTGTGAATTGTGATAACCGTAATTAATAAGCACAATTACTATTTCAAGGGAATAATCAGCAGTTATAATTGTAGTGAAGATGGCAGACACGTTGATGTCTGGAGCAGCTGAATGTGGAATCTACACATATATCTATACAGTGACCTCATGACTTTACCAGCCAGAGATTGGCTCTTTTATTCAGAAGGCAGTGATTGTGGTGTAAGTTGTAGCTCTCAGAAAATTCCCAGTTTACGAAAGTTGTGTTTAAGAGGAAGTAAATGCTTTTGACAAGTTGTAATCTTGTAATTACAGTAATTGCAACATTGCATGAATGCACATTTAATCCCATTAATAAGGAATGCACCGTCTTTATATATCTGAAGTCTTTGGTTCAGCATTATTGTCAGGTTTAATATATCATGATTTCTCTTGATTTAAATCACACGAGGAACATGTTCAGGTTGATTGTTTTTACAGTAAACAAGAGTTTGCCGTCGTGATGTCATGAGGATTTAAAGGACAATGAAAACGTTCTGGCATCATGTACGTGTTGCTCATGTCGTTCCGAACCTGTGTGACCTGATGCTGAAGATAGTTTGAAGAATGTTGCTGACCAAATTGTTTTAGTCTCCATTTCATTGTATTTTTTTTCCCCTTTTCTCTTTTTTTTTTCATTGTATAGAATGAAAGTCAGTGGAAACCTAAACAGTCTGGTTGCAATCATTCTTCAGAAATGTCATATTCTGTCATATTCATATTCTCATTTTTGAGCTGTGATTTGCATATATTTATATTGTTCATTAATATTATTTTTTTTAGATTACTTTTAACCTCATTATCTTGAACCATATTGATATAAAAATACAAAGAGTAGTTTTATATATTTAACATATGTATCGTACTGTATATGTTATTTGTTATTATCAAAAACTTGAAATGCATTATGTTGTGTCAGGCTTTACGAGTTTTATAAAAAGCTAACAATTAATTAAATCATAAACATAAATTAAAACAATTAATTTTAAAATGATTCAAAATAAAACACTTGCTGAAAAAAAAAAGTATAATATATATATATATATATATATGTTTACCATGTGACCATAACCAAAGTCAGAGAACTTTTCAATCGTTACATGACAGGTCAAAAGTTTGGAAACATTACTATTTTTAATGTTTTTCAAAGAAGTCTCTTCTGCTCATCAAGCCTGCATTTATTTGATCAAAAATACAGAAAAAACAGTAATATTGTGAAATATTATTACAACTTAAAATAATGTTTTTCTGTTTGAATATACTTTAAAAAAATAATTTATTCCTGTGATGCAAAGCTGAATTTTCAGCATCATTACTCCAGCCTTCAGTGTCACATGTAACATCCAGTCTATCACATGATCATTTAGAAATCATTCTAATATTCTGATTTATTATGAGTGTTGGAAACAGTTCTGCTGTCTAATATATTTGATGAATAAAAGGTTAAAAAGAACTGCATTTATTAAAAAAAAAAAAAATTCTAATAATATATATTTTTTCTTTACTATCACTTTTAATCAATTTAACACATCCTTGCTGAATAAAAGTATTGATTTTATTTTAAAAAAAGAAAGAAAAAAAATTACTGACCCCGAATTACTGACCAGTAGTGTATATTGTTATTACAAAATATTTATATTTTAAAAACATAGCTTCTTTTTTTTTTTTTTTTTTTTTACTTTTTATTCATCAAAGTATCCTGAAAAAGTATCACATGTTCTGAAAAATATTAAGCAGCAGAACTGTTTTCCAACTTTGATAATGAATCATCATATTAGAATGATTTCTAAAGGATCATGTGATAATGATCCTAAAAATTCAGCTTTGCATCACAGAAATAAATGATAATTTAAGTATACTAAATTTAAAAACAATTATATTTAAATTGTAATAATATATCACAATATTACATTTTTTTTCTGTATTTTTGATCAAATAAATGCAGGCTTGATGAGCAGAAGAGACTTATTTCAAAAACATTAAAAATAGTAATGTTTCCAAACTTTTGACCTGTACTGTATATATATATATATATGTATGTATTTCATTAATATAAATGAATGAGGTACAGTGGATGAAATATTTGTGAAGTATATAATGACATCTGTATTTAGTTTCTGCTCTAAATCTTCTTTACTGTGCAGAAGGTCTCATATGTTCTCTGTAAGTCAGTGTTGTGTGTTTTGGTTGTGTTTTGATCAGATAACGCAGGAATGTGCTCGCTGTGTTTCTGTAGCTCGAGGCAGATGTTAATGGTTCTTAACCTGCTTTGTACTTCTTTAGCTTCAGGGAAACCTGCCGATTACATCTTTACTGTTTCGTGTGTCAGACTAGAAGAGCCAGACTGAATGCTGACACCTCATGTGTTAATATCTAATATACATATTAACAGCTGATTTATTTATCGCTCATTTCTCTCTCTCAGATCCGGAATGGGGCTCCTGTTCTCTGGGCGTCTTCATCTGTCTGGCCTGCTCCGGGGTCCATCGCAGTATCCCCGACCTCGGAAAAGTCAAATCGCTCCGACTCTCACGCTGGGAGGATTCAGAAGTTCAGGTGTTCAGTAAAATAATCATTTATGCTTCTTCAAACACATATCAGTATTATTTACATGCTAATAATATAAATAATGCAAAATAAATTCAGTCTGGCTCTTCTAGTCTGACTATTAGAGTAATTATGTGGTAACACTTTAGTATATGGACCAGTTCTCACTATTAACTGGTTGCTTATTAGCATGCCTATTATTAACATATTGACTGTTAATTAGTCTAATATTCTGCATGAACATATTCATCCATAATCCTACACTCTACCTAAATTTAACCCCTACCTGACTAACTGTTAATAAGCTGCAAATTAGTTTATTGAGGCAAAAGTCATAGTTAATGGTCTGTTAATCACAAAAATTGGACCTTAGAATAAAGTGTGACCTGTTATGTTATATATTAGATTGTTGTTAGTTTATTTATTATTTTCTGTTTTTGTTTGCTTTAGTTGTTTTATTTTGTGGTTTTCTAATGTTTTTTATATTTCTATTTTTAAACTTTTTATTTTAGTAATTAACTTTATATATAAAATGTTTGCAATACTATTATAGCATTTTTTATATTATGATTTTTTAAAAAATATATTGTGAAGTTCAAGTGTTTCATCAAATATTTATACTTTATTTTCAGCTTTATTCCAATTATGATTTTTTTTTTTTTTATAGTTTAAGTTAACAATAACAACACTGATCTGTTTGGTGTTATTTTTATTTTATGTTAAAATCATGCAGCTCTTTTTCACGTTGAAACTTCATTCATTCAAGACTTCATTCTCAGTCTGTTCCTCAAACAAATGGTCATATGACTTCTGAAGAATTTAGTGCATATGAGTCATATGAACCCTTATGACACATGTATGCGCTCATGTTATCTCTCTCTGATCTGTATATGTTCCTCATCGTTTCTCTTCCGCTGTTTAAAGCAGCGCGAGGTGTTAATCGTGTGTTTGCTGATGTCTGTGTTTGTAGTTCATGTCTGAGCGAGGGAATGATGCCATGAACGCCGTGTATGAAGCTGCACTTCCTGTTTACTACTACAAACCCACACACAGAGACTGCCAGTGAGTTTCCATGGCGACCAGCCGCTTCTCGCATCACATTCACACACAGCTGCAGATGGAGATATCCCCAGATCAGGCTCTCAGATGCTCCGTAAATCTGTCTTTGAGGCTCTTAGTGAACTGGATATCTCTGTGCCGGTGTACACTGTATATAATATTATATCTACTATTTATTCATTTTAAGAATTAGCTTTCAATTCTATGTTTTTAGTTTTCATTTACTAAAATACAACAACTAAACTAAAACAAAACTATCTTTTGTTCTTAAATACAACAACTAAACTAAAACAAAACTATCTTTTGTAATTTGTTTTATATTCAGTTTGAGTTTTAAGTTATTTCAGGTTTAGTAATCGTTATTTCTTTAAACGTAAACTCATTGACAAAGGAAATGTTGCTAGCATTATTTTAGGTTTATGTAGTCATTTATATTTATATTTGTGTGTGTGTGTGTGGTGTGACATGTGTGCGTTTGTGGGTTTGTGTGTTGTGTGTGTGTGTGATGTTGGTGTGGTGTGTGCAAGTCTTTTTCACGTTGTGCGTGTGTTTTTGTTGTGTTTTTGTGTTAGTTGTTGTGCTGTTTTGTGTGTTTGTTTTTTGTGCTGTTTGGTGTTTTGTTGTTTTTGTGTGTGTGTTGTGTGTTGTGTGTTTGTGTGTGTGTGTTGTGTTGTGTGTTTGTTGTGTGTTGGTGAACGAATATTGTTTGTTTAGTGTTGTTGCTGTGTTTTGTAATTTATTGCTGTGTGTTTTTGGTTTGTTTGTTTGGTTTGTGTTGTGTGTGTGTAGTGTACGTAGATAGTTTGTGTTGTGTGTTGTGATTTTTGTGTTTAGTGTTGTGTGTGTGTTTTATCAGTGTTTGTGTTGTTGTGCTAGTTTTGTGTGAGTTGATTTGTGTGTTGTCTTTGTGTGTTGTGTTTTGTTTGTGGTGTGTGTGTAGAACTGTTTTTTTTGATGTAGTTTCGTGAGAGCGATGTGTGGTTGTTGTGTGTGGCAAGTGTTTGTGTGTGTTGTTGTCTTGGATGTTGTGTGTTTGTGAAATGGTGTTTTTTGTTTTTGTTTTTTGTGTCGTGTTTTTTTTGTTGTTGGTGTTGTGTAGAAACCAGTCTGTGTTTGTGTGTAGTGTGTTTTTGTGTGTGTAGTTGGAAGTGTTTGTGTTGTTTTGTGTGTTTTGTTTGTGTTTTGTTTGTTTGTTGACGACTGGTGTGTCATTTGTGTGTGTGTTGTTGACTGATTGTGCTGTGTGGTGTTGTGTTTGTTTGTGTTTTTTTGTTTTGTTTTTTTTTTTTTTTTCTGTTGTAGCTGTGTGGCGTGTGTTTGTTTCAATTTTTTTGTTGTGTTGTGTTTGTTGGGGTGTTTTTTGTGTTTGTTTTGTGTGTAATGTTGTGGTTTGTATCCAATGTTTGTGATGACTTTGTTATGTTTTTGAGAAAGTTTTGTTGTGTGTGTTGTGTTGTCTTGTGTTGTTTTGTTGTGTCTGTCTTGTTGTCATGTTTTTTGTGTGTTGATTTACAAGACAAAATGTGATGTTGTAGCTCGTGTGAATTTCAGATTGGTGTGTTGTTTGGTATTTTGTGTTTGGTTTTTTATGTTGCAAGCATTGTGTGATTTTTGTTTGTTGAAGAGTTGTTTGTGTTGTGTTGTGTGTGTGAACAATTGCGATTATTTTTTTTGGTTTTCTTTCGTTGTTCGTGATTTTGTGTGTGTGTGTGTGTGTGTTTGTTATGTAGTTAGCAAACGTGTGTGCCGAGAGATGTGTTGTGTTTTTCGTGTTTTGTGTGTGTGGTGCGCATGTGGTTTTGTGTGTGTTTGTGTGTGTGTTTCTGTTTAATTTGTCAGGTGTGTGTGTGTGTGTGTGTTTTGCGTCGTGTGTTGTTGGTGTTTGTTTGTGCAGCAGTGTGTTTTGTGTGTTGGCGAGTGTGTGACGAGTTTGTTTGTGGGTGTGTTGATTTTGTGTGTGGACTGTGTGCTGTGTGCTGAGTTGTGTGTGGTGTTGTGGTTGCCACCATGCGCTGTGTGTGTGCAAGTTTGTTTGTTGTGTTTGTGTGTGTGTGTGTGTGTGTTTTCGTGATTATTTTGAAATAGACTGTTGCATTCTTAAAGAGCACATAAGATTTACTGGTGTGTGTGCTGTGTGCGTTTGAGTGTCCTCGCGTGCGGCTCTACTTGTCGTTTTTTGTCATTTGTGTTTGTGGGTGTCGGTGTCGTGTTTTTTTCAAGTGCTCGTCCGCCCCTGTGTTTGCCTTTTCATGGTGTGTTGTGTGTGTGTTTGTGTTTGTGGTCCCCATGTTTGTTTTGTTTGTGTGTTTTGTGTTTGTTGTTTGCATGTGTGTTTCTGGGTTTGTGCGTTGCCTGTTTGTGTGGTGTTGTGTGTGTGTGTGTGTTTGGTGTTTTGTGTGTGCGCGGCACGTGGAGTTGTATTGGAAATATGTGGTTTGTATTAGGACAACTTCGTCCTTGTACCGTTGTAACACAAAAGGCGCTACTATAAAAAAACATACAACAACTGTGTTTTATAAAATTCAAAAATTGCCAGTTGTTTCCTGTGAAGGGTAGGTTTAGGTGTAGGGAGATAGAAAATACAGTTTGTACCGTATAAAAACTTCTATGCCTGTGGAGGGTATATTAGTGCTAATTGTGTGTTTTTGTGTGTTCTAGTGTAGCTGATGGATCCGGCGCGAATCCGGTTGAGGAGGAGTTCATGCCAGAACGGCAAAGAGCTTTCTATGAGGAACGGTGTGTGTGTGTGTGGTGTGTGTTTTTGCTCAATGAACTGTGTGTGTGTGTGTGTGAATCTCAGAATACTTGCTTTCAATTTGCTGCCTGATGACTGACATGATTGTTTGATAATGAAGAGGGGGCGGGACAATGGACAGTTCCTGAACAGACGATTCGTTCTATCGCTGAGGGACTGCACACTAAAGTACTTCACTAAACTCGACGTGAGTGTCAGCGCAATTTTAGTTAACATTTTGTTGTGTTTTTGTCATTTTAATTTGTGTCTATATAGATTTTATTAATTTTATTAGAACTTATGATACTTTGATACTTTTTAAATCTTTATGATACAATGTGTTTAACAAAATGAACGTGAAAGAGCAGTCATGATTTTATTATTTTTATTTGTTTTTGTTATAATTTGTTTATTTTTATGTATTTGAAAGAGCAGTCATGATGCATTTTTTTAGTATCATTGATTTGTTAGTGGAGTTTATGATGCATTTATTATGTAATGTGGAATTTCACGCTTAATGCACTGAGCTCAATCATTATCTGTCAGTGGGAAGTACAGTCTGTAGTTTTCATAAAAAACTTTTGCTGACAAACAAACGGGGTGGAAATAATATACATTGATCATATGTTGAAAATGAGCAAACTCACCCTTCAGCACTGTATCTGCTGCGTCTCTGTAGGCTAAGGAACCCAAAGCTGTTCTAAAGGTGGACACCATCAACGCACTTGCTTCAACGCCCGCGTAACAGCAGATTCGTTTAACACCCCACCGGACATGCATGATCACCTTAAACTGAGAGACAACATCACACGAAACATCTTCATTACCACGGACAGCTAGCCCGATCGTGAGCACATTTCACCCACCACACACACCCCGGCTGCCGAACACTTTCTTCACACACGTCGACTCACCCCCCACACACACATACCCACACACACACACATCACACACACCACACACACCACACACAGACACACGTTTTTTTTTACACGCGGCACACACACACCAACACACACAAACACACACACACACACCACGCGCTTTTCCACACGCGCACACACACACACCACAGGACACACACACAACACACAAACACACACACACACCACTAACACGGTTTGCACACTCACACCACACACACACACACCCCACCCACCACAGACACACACGGCACGCACGCACACACAGACACCCCCGCAAGCACGCACACACACGCACACACAAAAGACACACACACACTACAAATACACACACACACGCCACACGCAAGCATGTGCAAACACACACACACCACACAAACACAAAACACAGACAGGACACACGACACACAGACAAAGACACACAACACAACAAATTACACTGCACACCCACACACACACACACACACACCACACACACACACACAACACACCACACACACACACACAGATTTTTAATGTTTTTTTTTCAGACAGTTCTCTTATGCTCCACCAATCTTGTTTTTTTTTATTTGATCCAAATGTTTACAGGGGTACTTGTACAAAAAGCACCTTTTTTTGTTCCCTAGGTACAATATTATGAACTATTTTTTATTATTTATGACATTATACTTGTTTTATTTTGTGAATCTCTGTTTGATTTAACTATTGTGTAATTGTATTTCTGTTTTTTTCGCAGACTGTTCTTTTGCAAGCATCATTACTCCCAGTCTTTTCCCGTGTCTACATGATCTTCAGGAAATCATTCTTAATTATGATGTTTTGCTGCTCATTTAAGTTGAACAATTCAGTTTTTGTTTTGCACTGTTATTATCTAATTGTTGATAATACTGCTGCCATGAGTGAGAATTTTTTTCTTCAGCCCGTTTACTTTTGATCATTAGAAAAATTCACGAAGAACTGCACATTTATCTTAAAAAAGCGAAGTTGCCCTTGTTGTTTTATTAGTTTTTTACTTTAGGTGTGCCCACCCTTTTGTTTGTTTTTTTTACCGGTCCCCATTGTTTGCTCCTCGTTTTGTCGTTCTATTAATTTCTAGCTGCCTTTTTGCTAATTTTTTTTTTGATACTTAAAAGCACCCCCCCCCCCTTGTTCAAAAAAAGTTATATTGACTCTGAAGATCATGTAACACTGAAGACTGGAGTAATGATGCTGAAAATACAGCTGCACATCACAGAAATAAATTACAGTTTAACACATATTCACATAGAAAACAGATATTTTAAATTATAATAATAGTTCACACTATTACTGCTTTTGCTGTACTTGGTATCAAATAAATGCAGCTTTGGTGAGCAGAAGATAAAGATCTTACAGTTGGAAATCTTCTGACTGGTCGTGTGTGTGTGTCTCTGTCTCTCTTCTCCATCAGGAGATCGTGGAGTGGTTTAACTGCATCCGCGCGGCGCAGCTGCACTACCTGAAGGTGGCGTTCCCTGGAGCCACGGACGCTGAGGTGAGTCCTGAAACACCGGCGCTCGTCTCGCTTCCTTGCGTGAGTTTGTGACGTCACTCACAGCTTCTCTCTCTGCTCAGCTGAAGCCCAAACTCACACGCAGCTTTCTGAAAGAGGGATACATGGAGAAAACCGGCCCGCGGGTGAGACACGCGCATGCCTCCTCTCAGACCTCACAACTGAACAAAATACAACACTTGCCATACACTTTATATCAGAGTAATTATACATTTACATACTGAGTAATATTAATTAGCTACATGTACTTACTGTATGGTTCAGGTTAGGATTCGGGTTTGGCTTAGAGTTATTTGTTTTTATTTATGTTTTTATATTTATTGTTTGTAACGTGTAAATTCATCTTGATAATGTCAAATGACTTTGATAGAAAGGTATGTAAAGGATTACAATCAACCAAAAATTATTCAGCTGTTAAATTTAAGAACACATTTCGATAAAACCAATAATGTTTGGTTTGACTTTATTTAACAACAGCAGGAAAGAGCATTCATATTGCAGTGTGACATTTCTAAATGAAACAGAATAACAGAAAATAATGTAAGGTTGGCTTTGATTTTATTTCTGAAGATGCGATTAGATTGTTATGTCATACATAAGAGCTAATGTATGTTAATTTTATTAACCTGCGTCTGCTCCTGATCGTCCTGTCGGGTTTATATTGTGAGAATGACCAGCTTTTTCCAAATAAATACGGTGAATATCATCATTAGTGAATAAGACTAGGATGGTTTATGAAGAAGGTGTGTTTTGATTGACATTGAGCTGGTTTGTGTGTTTCTGCAGCAAACAGAAGGCTTTAAGAAGCGCTGGTTCACGCTGGATCACCGGAGGCTCATGTACTTCAAAGATCCTCTGGTGAGACGTCTCTCGTCTTCTGGAGATTAATAACTAATCAATCAAAACAGGTTAAATGAAAATACACATTTGATTAAACTAAATTAATAACTAAATAAACACATAAATAGTACAGTTCAGTACTATCATGAGTACACAAAAATATGGTACTTGATAAAAAATAAAACAAATATATTTAGCAAATAATGTTTTAAATTGGTATAGTATATTGTAAACCAGTTAAGTCTTCCATTATTGTTCCACACATTGTTTTTGGTTAATAAAAAACTAAATGAATAAACAAAGAAATTGTTATATATTTTTAGTAAATTGCAGTCAATAAAATATGATATAGATTTAAAAAAATGAAATAATTATTAATGTGCATTCCGTTTTTTATGACCATAATAACTGAGAGACGTTTTGGCGTATTTGTAGTTAAGACCATATTAAATGAGTGAAGACAAAATATCAACACAGTTAAAAACTCCACACTTTCCCTTTTACATTCACTGCATTCAAACCTGAAATCTGTCTGATGATTGGAAAAAAGCACATGGATATATTTTGAGTCAGTTACTCTTACATAAAAGAATTAACATTAAATGAAGAAACTGCATTAAGAAATTAGAAAATTATAGACAATACAGCACATTTTACCAAAATAACCGTTTGCTGTAAATACACTTACAGACACCTAGAACTGTTCTGAACGTTTAACCACAGTACAAAGATATGATAGTAATCTAGAACAAAGATAAACGTCTATCAAAGACAGCATCTGCAGAACAAGAGGTGTAAGAGTTCAAATACAGCTTCAGCTTGAATGAGGAACGAGAACTTGTCCAGTCTGAAAGCAGCGGCGGTATAAACTTGAGTCTCTCTCGTGTCCGGCAGGATGCGTTTGCTAAAGGCGAGGTGTTCCTGGGGCACAGAGATCATGGGTACCGCATTACGATCGGACTCCCCGCCGGGACCCACTACAACGGGTCGTGGCAGTACGGCATCACCATAGAAACGCCCGACCGCAGCTTCCTGTTCACCTGTGAAACAGATACGGAGCAAAAGGATTGGATGAGACATTTCAATGCAGTCATCAACACTCCCATGAGCCCACAGGAGTACACAGGTAACAAACACACACACACACACACACACTCACACACACACACTCTCACACACACACACACACACACACACACTCGCACACGCACACACACACACACACAATCACGCACACTCGCACATGCACACTCACACGCACACACACACACACACACTCAAACACACACACCACACACACACACACTACACACACACACACACACACATGCACACAAACACCCACACACTCGCACATGCACACACTACAACACACACACACACACACAGCACACACATCTACACACACACACACACACGCACGCACACACACACGCACACACACACACACCCACACACACACACTCACACATGCAAACACACGCACACACGCACGCACGCACGCTGCACACACGCACACACACACACACACTCGCACGCATGCAAACACACGCGCACACAGACACACACACACACACACACACACACACACACACACACACACACACACACACACACACACACACACAGCACGAGACACACAGACACACACACCACACACACACACACACAGACACACACACGACACACACCTCACACTCGCACATGCACACACACACACACGTGCATGCACACACTCACACACACACACACATGTTACGCACACACAAACACACACACACACACACACACACACACACACACTCCATGCATGCAAACACACACACACACACACACACACACTTGCATGCATGAAAAACACACACACACACACTCGCACGCACACACACACTCGCACTCACACACACACACACACATGCACAAACACACACACACACACACACACACACACACACACACATACGAGTGTGAACACCACAAGATGAGTGCTGCTGTGTTTTTCAGTGGAGGCCTACTTCAAACACAAACACTGATGGATCAGGGAACCTTCGGCGTGACCTCTGACCTTTCACCTGTGACCTCTGCAGCTGACCCGCCACAGATCTCACAGCTTGTGCCTCGGATGTTTGTGTTTTTAAGTTGTTTTACACTAAGTATTTGTTTGAATACTGTACTATATGATTCTGTATCATTACATCTTGAAACTCAGAGTATTTTGTCTCCATAACATTATATTTGCATGTCTGTGTTTTCCACAAACTGTTTGCTACCAAATCTTGTTTTTTTTTAAATCTTGATTTTTTTATTTTTATTTTAGGATTAACCGCTCCATCTAGTGGGGAGATTAAGTTATTTAACCACTGACCCTTCACATGAACATTTATTAAAACGATTTGCAACACATTTTTAAGTGAAAGTCAACTCTCTAATTCTAAACCTCCTTTTATTACATATTAAAGGGACAGTTCAGTCAAAAATGATAAAAAATATCATCCTGTCATCATTTATTCACCCAAATGTTGTTCCAAACCTGAATGACTTCCTTTCTTCTATGGATTACAAAAGGAGATGTTTAGCAGAATGTTCACACTGCTCATTTTCATACAATAACAGGTTATAGTGACCACGTTTAGCCTCAAAAAAGCCCAAAAACCTTATAAGTGTCA
The DNA here is from genome assembly GCF_018340385.1 of Cyprinus carpio. Taxonomy (NCBI): domain Eukaryota; kingdom Metazoa; phylum Chordata; class Actinopteri; order Cypriniformes; family Cyprinidae; genus Cyprinus; species Cyprinus carpio. Next base: position 1,471,357 of record NC_056602.1, on the reverse strand, counting down.
TAAAACTATCCATCATGTCTGGCAAAAATATTCACACCCCTTCATTTTTTGTCACATCTTGTCATGTTGCAATCTTTTTTTCCATGATGGCAAGTTTATATATATATATATATATATATATATATATATATATATATATATATATATATATATATTTATATATATATATACTGATATGAAAAAATAAAGCATTGTAGCATAAGGTTACAACATGACAATGGTTTAAAAAAGAAGAAGAAGGGGTGTGAATACTTTCGCAAGACACTGTATTTTTGAGGTTTTCTGTCATATGATGGTTTGCGTGATGAACAGACTGAAATATAAGTCACTGTAAATCTACTGCAGCTCTCAAATCTCATTGGTTCTAGTCTGTCACATGACATATTTAAATACAGAATATTTAAATACACATGGCCACGCATGAGATTTTGGAGATACACTGGAAGAGAAGATTCTGAAGCAACATGAGGGTGACTAAATCTTGACAGAAGTGTCTTTTCCTGTAGAATTATGATTCCTCAGGGTTTGGTGCAGCTTTTGAATAAAGTACTGATCTAACCATGTGTTTGAGGTCTGATTTTGATTGTTCGTGTGAGCTGGAGGAGGATATTAGTGGACATGTGTGTGCTGTGTGTTTGAACGTGAGTGTGAATGGAAGATTATTGAGTGCTGCTCATGATCGGGGCGTGTGAAACGCTGAACGTCACATCACACCCACCTGAGAGAAAGAGAGAGAAGAGACGGACATCAGAGAAACCTGCAGACACGACAGAAACAAAGACGCGTACAGCAACCGAATACAAAGAGCTGCAGGCAAGTGCTCGGAGCTGCATGGATACAGCGGAGAACATCAGAGGAACATCGAGTTATTTTACCACAGTCCTGAGTTGGATCATGGGTATGTTTAGGACTTGTTACAGAAGGACTTGTCAGTCTGATGCTCCGTGTTCATTTGGTGCTGTGATGTTTGAAGAAGCTTCTCTGTCAGTTTTCTGCCGTAAAACTAAACGTTCCAAAAGGTGTTTTTCACAGCAATTCCACTGAGGACCATTTTGGGAACTTTTCAGTAAACGGTTCTTTTTATTTTTTTATTTGAAGAATTATCTAAAGATCCTTTTTTCCACTATAAAGTACATTTGGAGAAGTTCCATGGATGTTAAAGGTTCTTCATGGAACCATCAATGCCAATAAAGAAGTGAAAGAAGAGCTCAGTTTTACGGGAAACGTTTTAATTAATTTCTTCCAGATCCTCGCCTAACAACAGTGATGCCAGAAAAGAATGATTTTGGGAAGCTTTCAGTGATCAGTTCTTAAAAGAACCACTTTTTTCTTCACGTGAAGAACATTTAATAACCTTTTTCCACTATAAAGAACCTTTTGTGCAATGGAGAAGTTCCATGGATGTTAAAGGTTCTTCTTTGGACAACTGAAACCAACACAGCTCTGTGTTATAGGAAACATTTGAATTTATATATTTCTCCCAGATCTTCTTACGATGAGTAACTCGCCCAACGGCAGCACCGTAGCCGGAAGTGCCGGAGTAGTTTGGGTCACTCCGCTCCTGGGGGCCACCCTTGTCACCATGTGTGTTTTGGGCGTGACGGGAAACCTGTACACCCTCGCCATCATGCGCTCGGCTACGTTACGGCGCGCCGGCTCTATGTACGTCTTTATTCTTAACCTGGCGGCGGCAGATCTGCTCTATCTGGGCACCATCCCATTCGTGGTCTGCACCTACTTCGCCCACGACTGGTTCTTTGGGGAAATGGGCTGCAGGTTGCTGTTGAGTCTGGATCTGCTCACCATGCATGCCAGTGTGTTTGTGCTGGTGGCCATGAGTCTGGAGCGCTACCGTGCCGTGGCCGCTCCATTCCGAGCCCGTCGCTCGACCACACGTAATCACTGGCTGATGGCGTTGGGAATCTGGGCGGCAGCGTTTGTGTTGACGCTCCCCATGATGGTGATGATCCGTCTCCGTGAGGGACGTCCCAGTACGGTAGGCCTCGTCAAACGCATCTGCTTCCCAACATGGACACCGGAGGCTTTCAAGGCGTATCTGACCGCGCTCTTCTTCACCAGCATGCTCCTGCCCGGCCTGCTGATGGTGGGACTCTACACGGGTCTCGCCCGGCATTACTGGGCTGCCCAGGCTAACCTGACTCACGGATCCTCGTCGTCCGCTCGCAGGCGCCGACTGAAGCACAAGGTGGTGGGAATGATCTTCTGCATTGTGGTGGCGTACTGGGCGTGTTTCCTGCCGTTCTGGGGTTGGCAGATGGCAAAGCTCTTCTCGTCCGAGTCGCTCCGCTCGTTGTCGGCCGCTGCTCACACCTACGTCAACTTCTTCGTCACCTGCCTGACGTACGGAAACAGCTGCGTCAATCCACTGCTCTATACACTGCTGACACGCAACTACCAGGACTACCTGGCCCAGAGAAGTCAGTCATCAGGGGCGAGTCGAGGGGACCAGGGGTCAGCCGCAGGGGTCAACGTGATCCAAGATCAAACAGGATGAGTTCAGGAGAGAGTTACAAATTCTGGGTCCAGTTGCGTAAACATAGCCACTATGCTAAGACCGTGTCTCTGGGACTCTCTGGTCACTTTTGACCAAAAAACGTTACATTTTGAATTTTTACAATTTTTTGCTTCATTGGAATGTGATGACACTTGGTGACTTTTGTCGCATAAGCTATGTAAACATGCAAAAAACAAAACAAACAAAACAAAACAAAACAAAAAACAAAAACAAAAACAAAATAATGGACATGATATGCATATGTTACTTGATACTTGATATCTTCATGGTCAAAAATGACCGACATAGGAAGCAAATGGGGATGAAACTGAAACTTGGTTACTGCTGTATGTGAACCCATAAAAATGAATCAATAAATGTAAGGTTGGACATGATTCAGATGTGTTAATGGGTCGAAAAATAAAAAATAATACTAGGTACCGTCATTCTCAAAAAATTCCCGACATAGGAAAAGAATGGGAAATATGCTTATAAAAATTGTATTAATATTATATCATAAAATCCTCCCAAAATTCCAAATAATAAAATATTATTGAAAAAAAAAAATATATATATATATATATATTATATTGATTTTCCTGAGAAAAAAAAAAAAGTAATAAAGTTACATTTCAAAGCTTCGGTCACTTTTGACCATAAAGGTAGCATGACCCACGCATGAAGAGGGTTGAGAGGGTTTTAGGAGCTGGTCTGTCCAGTTAGCAGTTAGTCCAGTGGTGATCAGTCTCACTTTTCAGATTCAATTTAGCCCAGGCAAAATTTTTATGTAACTGACTTAAAGTTATGTCCAGTCTCAAAGTGAAAACTACATGACTAACTTGTAAAACTAGTCTAAGCGGTTTATGTATCCTGCCACTGGTTTGAGATTTCAACTGGTGTTGCTTCAGTTCTGTATTTTACACTTGACTTTACACATTACCAAAACTGTTTATCGTACAAAAGCAACAAAAATGTGTCATTCTGCACCACTAGTGCAACATAATTGCAACGATAATGACTGTTTTCAAACAGGTTTCTCAAACGCTCCCCCCTCACTTGTCATTGGCCAGCCAGAGAGATAGCCCCACCCCAGGCTCACATGATTGGTTGATTCAGAAGTCAGCATGATGGGCCGCTAAAACAAACACATTAATGTTGTGAAAGCTTCTCAGAGCCAGTGTTTGACTCTTCAGGAAGATTACGCTACAAATGGATTAAAGTGACTTTTTCTATATTAATACTGATATGTTAAAATTCACCATGCAATCAAGTAACAGAAGTATTGTAGCATTTGTTTGGACATCAACAGCAGAAGCTTTGGGAATTGGGAAGTGTTTTCTCTTCCCTTTGATAAGTTGATAAGGTGTTATATTAGTTATATATTTTATTGCTCACTCTTAATACATTATGTAGTGAGTTCACTGGTTAATGGTTAGAAATTTATGATCTACATTTATCATTGTTTTAACTCTTGTTTGTCTGGACCTGAGGCCCAGTTTTGGACCAGACAAACGTTGCTCTATCCACCGTATTTTTGCTGCACGTTTACTGCACTTCATTATTCTTCTTGTTATTTCCCCACAGAGGCTAATGAACCGGAAGTCTAGCACACTGACAGAAAACGGTGTTAAAAAATAAGGTGGATAGAGTCTGTACGTGTAGCTCCAAGTTTTGAATATTACACTGATGGACAGTCTTTATGGTGCTTGTTTTTATTACTTTGTACCTGTGAGCTTATAAAGTTCATTCATGCAGAAGATTTATGAGTGCGTTTATTGTCTCTTCAGAGGTTTATTTAGTAAAAAGTTCAAGCTAAATATAGTATATATATATATATCTGTGTGTGTGTGGAATCTGGTTTCTGTCCGTCACATTCCTCAGCTCCTGCTCCGGCCTTTTCGAGTCGCTCTGTAAATGATCATCAAGATCCTGTAACTCTGAACTGAACTCATATGTATAGCACAGCGGGGAAAAATACATGATGAATGATTCTCTGAATCGAGGAGTTCTCTAACAGATGTGAAATCACACACTGGGCACTCAGACACAGGCTGTTTTCGCAGGAATGTTTTCATCAGTTCTTTAATTTAACTTTATATAGAGTCATTTGTAGTCACTGGAAACCAGAGCAGTTTAACTGCAATTAGTGATTTTATCACACTTTGCTTACGACTAATATGCATTTTGCTGTTGATGGTGATAAAGCCTACTTTTGACTTTTTGCATAAATTAAATTAAATTTTATTTTAATTTTATTTTATTTTTTTTTTTTTTTTTTTATTTATGTTTTTTATTTCAATCCTTTGACATTTTTAAGGCTGCAGCTTTATCTTAGATGGAAGATTATCTTATCACAAGAACAGCGAGTCACATTCTTTCAGTGGATTTATTTGACTCTTTGGTTTTCTTTGGTACATTCAGTGGAGTGAGGTCTGACGCATGAGGAACCACAGGAGCACGTCACGTCCTGCTCAGTTGACCTTGATGCTGGTGATCTTCGCGTCTCCCGACACGTGCACGTGTTTGAAGACGTCGTCGCCGAAGCGGTTGGGGAAGCTCATCATGGTGCCCTCCGGGAGCTTGATGTAGAAGGTCTCGTTGTTGAAGGTGATGCTCAGCTGTTGGAGGAGAGACAGGTGAGATTTACACACTCCGTCAGCTTCAGCTGCGCTTATAAACATCTGAACGTCACTGTATCAGATCCAGTGTCTGTATGAAGTCAGGTCTATTAACAGGTGTTGAGAATCACAGTAACTAGCAACTTCATCCACTAACTAACCACAAACAAACACAATACGCTCTGCAGTACTGTTGTGTTGCTGCTGATCTAGCATTTCAAATCTACAAACGTCTGTCTATAAGATCTGGAAGCTTTTTTTTTTTCTTTAGAATTTCACCACAGATGAAAATTTTTATTTCCAGGTTTTCAAGGCAAAAATAAATTTTATATTCCATAATTCTGAGAATTTTCTCACAATTCTGAGTGGAAAATGAGAGAATTACGAGAGATAAACACTTCTGTGAGTAAAACTCTATGTATTTTAGTGGTTGGTTTTAACTATAAACCTTATTTATTTATTTTTTTGTACTGAAATAGGATTGCACATAATTTTGTTGCACTTTATGTATAATGACAATAAATATTCTGATTCTGAGATAAAAAGTTGCAACTTCCTTTATTATTTTTATCACATAATGGGGAAAAAAGAGAATTGTTTGGAATTGCTAGTGGACTTGTGAGACAAAGGTCAGAATTATTAATTTATATCTCTCAAGGTTTTTTTTTTTTTTTTTTTTCTTCTTTTTTTCAGAATTCTGCCACAGGATGAAAAGCTATAAAAAAATAAAAAAGGTAATTGCAACTTCTAATTCTGACTTTTTTCCTAAAAATTGTGAGATAAACTGAATTGCAAGAACAAATTCAGAATTGTGTGATTTGTACATCTTTCTTCATAGTGAATGTCATGACACTTGTGATCTAATGCAGGGACATTTATAAATGTGAGAAGCTGTTGTAAGCGGGTGATTGCTGCATAATTCATCCTCAAACCTCTGAGCGGTGGGCGGTTTATTGCTTGAGTGAGTGACGCTTTCTGACTCATTGTGTCATGACTTACTGTAATCTGTCAAAAGACTAGAGCTGGGAACTAACCCAGATACAGAAGTCACTGGGGAACTGCTCAAAGAACACAGATAAAGAACTAACTGAGGTTTGACACTGAAAGCTTCATCTGAAGCAACATAAAGGACATCAACGAAGTGTGTGGATGCCAGATTTAGAGTTTTTAAAATGTCAGCAAATCCAGAAATATGAAAGTAAAGAATCTTGTGAAGCACAAGGAGGTCCAATAAAGAGAACGCTAGAAGAATAACATGTGATTGTTAAACGCTTTTGATTTCTCACGAATGCATGACCGTGCTGCTGGTCTGAGTTGTTCGCGGTGTGGGCGAGGTCAAAGGTCAGAGGTCACTCACCTTGAACTCTTCGCCCTGTTGAAAGGGGAAACAGGATTCGCGATGCTCGGCTCCCCAGCCGCCCTGGTTGGAGTTGCACACGATGACGTTGCTGCTAAAGCGAGGGTTGAAGTGAAGAGCGATTGCGTCGGTGTCGTGACCGATGTTGATGGAGAACCTGAGGACAGAGAGACGGACGGATTGAGACAGTTTCTATGGATCATATATAATATAAACAGTGGTTTCTTCCCACTGTTGCCTCCTTTGGTTTGCTCAGTTGGGGTTGAAAACACAATTCATATTTAGTAATCTTATTGATATAACTGCACAAGACATTAACACTGTTAGTGTCATTATAACACTGCAAATTAACTATAAGCAACTAAACAATTGAAATAAAACAGAGTTTCTCATGGTTGAAAAGCAGATGTACGCACTGTTCACAGCCTGGTTTAGTCTTTCCAGTGACCTTCATCTCCATCCCGGCCTTAAAGCTCATGTCCTTTATGGTGAACACCTGAGAGAGATGGAGGAAAACACCAGGAACGATTCAGGACATCACTCTCAGGTGGGTTTCTCAGTTTGAAATC